>NC_051276.1:2805898-3105898 GCF_015220745.1 Sebastes umbrosus
GAGAGAGAGCGGCGGTGACGGGAGCGAGGAACGTTATCGATTACGGCCCAAGCAGGAAAAGTTAACAGGGTTTGGTTTGTCCATTCTGGGCTACTGTAGAAACATGGCGGACTCCGTGGAGAGGGGACCAGTTCCTTATGTAGATATAAACGGCTCATTCTAAGGTAACGAGAACACAACGATTCTTATTATCAGGTAGTTATTAATATTATATTCAATTTCTGCTAATAGATCCCCCTAATTGTTACATACTGGTCCTTTTATGCCTAACATTAGCCATTCAAGGTCAATGCTTGACCTTAGAAGTTCCCCGAAGCTCCCCTTTAACTGATCCATCTAAAATTATTATGTTTCATTCTGCTCATCTTTTTAACATTAACATTTTTGATGAGGATCCCTTAAAGTTGGTATTAAATAAGTGTGACAACAGTATGTACCAATTTGACAGTGGAAAAGCAAATTTGTCAGTGTGGACAAAACTATGTAAAGGAGACACCTCAACCATAGTATTAATTATCAACCAGCATGATACGCCGATACTGACATACTGATTCATTTGATGCACTTTGTTTTGAATACAGTTAGAGGATTGATTTGGTAGGCTTGGATGAAGTTATCTACAATAACTCTGCTCTTGTTTTGAAATAAAAGTCCCACAACCATAATAAGCACTTATATGATGGTATTTGATGTTAATCAAATTGAAGTGCTTATTGAAAGTCAGCATTAAACTGGTAATTTTAAATATCTGGATTCATTAGGACATTGGTATAAACATGATTCAAATTGAAATGTGTTTCTGTTCATCACTATCAAACAGGGCTGAAGGATTTATGTTGGAAAAGTTTTTACAATACAAATAGTTCCAATGGCTAAGAGTACAAACCGATAGTAAGCATATGCTTGATTACGATTGTCGAGTATGATTCATGTTATGATTATGAGGGGTCGTTGGAAAAATTTCCTACCCTGTGAGGGGTCCCTGGCCCCAAAAGTTTTGAGAACCTCTGCTGTAGAGGTACTAGAGATGCTGAGGAGTGAATCATGTCCTTCTGATTCCAGCCGTATCTGACACCCAAGAGTTAAGGGCTCAGTCACACCTGCTATTTATAACGGCAACATTCAGATCAAAAACCAATGTTTTTTCATTTCCAGTCAAATTAATGTGGTGCTTATGCACGAGTTGAACTTTGGCAAACTCGGAGATGTGAATTTGTGCCCTTTGACTAATTGCAAACCATCTTGAACAGAGAGAACTGGAGAGACTAAAATAGGGAAGTCAATCATATTAACTTTGTTGCATGATCCTGAGTTGTCACCACGTCACCAAGCTTCCAACGCCACCTACTGGATGTTGTCATTTGACAACAATGATCAAAGTAAAAATGTACCTGAATCAAAATTAAACTGACTAAAAGAATGTTGAGCATTTACATAAATAAGCAGGTTTAAAAAAACACAGAAACAAAATTGTAAAAAATATAGTAAATATCAAGAACTTCAGGTTCAAATATCCCTGGTCTAAAAAGTGGGCAAGCCAACAGTCAGTCTGTGCAGAGGAGACCTTCAGAAAGGGAGACGAACGCTCTCATGGAGGATCTTCAGCTCAATTTGTGTCCTCACTGTTTTATCAGTGAAAAATGTTGAGCTCGGTCATCTTTTGACCCATGAATTCTCTACTGCGAGCAACAAAACTGCTCAAGACACCCAGAAATAAACTGGCTGGTCAGCACACTTGCAAAAAAAGTTGTACAATTCTGACCTAGAAAGCAATGATAAATAAAAAATGATGTCATGTTATAAAAGACAGCACAAAAGTGGCAGAAATACATGGTTTTGCCTGTTCGGATCTTTGTAGCTGCACACCACCACGCAGATGCAGCCATGCTAAGAGACGTGGGGCGTCCTAGCTGAAGCATGCTGGTCCTACGGTGAAGCCAAACTTCTGGGTTACGTCTTTGTTTCCAAAACACTGCCAAGTCCCTGAGAGGCAGCAGTTGGAGATCTTCATGTCAAATTGAAAAAGTGATTCCTGGGCTCCTGACCTCCAACGGCTTCCGACAGCTGTGGAAAGAGAAACAGTGTTTGAAAATACTAAGGGAACAAGTGAATCTCTTTTCTGTTGCTTTGTCTTTGTCTGTTTTAGCCACGTTAGCGGCGTTGGCTCTACAGATGGCAATGTCAGTCTATTGAACGGATTAGGTCAAAGCTTTCACTTATTCTGGGAAATTATCTCAACATTCAAATGCTGGATTGGCATGATATTTTATACAAATATTCATGGTTCCCACAGACAAAGAATCCAAATTAATTATTTTGATCCCTTGATCTGTTCCCTAGTGTCACATGAAGTGTTTTTGAGTGTCAGGGCGATTATGATTAAAATGTATGGATTAAAGTGTCATTAGGCAGAATAATTTTTGGCATCATTAAGCAAAAATTCCATCAATAACCTTTCAGCATATTGTTAATTTAAGTGTTCTGAGAGATAACTAGACTTCTGCTCCTCCTCATGGCTCTGTTTGTCAGGCTTTAAAAAATCTAGAGACTTGACCAATCACAGGTCATTTCAGAGAGAGCGAGCATTCCTATTGGCTGTTCATTCAACGGAGGCAGCTGTCAATTACTCGCAAACTCCGATGAAACGGGGAGTGATCAAATATGACTCAATATTCTGTTACTATAATGCCTATTTCTCACATAAATGTTTTCACAAACATATTTTAGTGTACCATTTAGCTGTAAAATGAGAGTTTTTTTTTTCCGGCTGGTGGGCGGTGCTTGGTGTTTCCTTCAACTGATCTCAACATGGCAGCCAGGTTGCAAACGTTCTAATTTTACAGCTAAACAGTACACTACAAGATGATTCTGAAAACATTTTATCTGAGAAATTACAGTATGATAGTAGCAGAATATTGATTCATATTTGATCAACGCTGCCTAGTTTGACCGATTGATCAGAGTTTGCGAGTGATTGACAGCTGCTCAGAGACGGCAAGCTCCAGCTCGGTTGATTAGTGAGCACCGGAGGAACACCGGAGGACACCGGGAGGACACAGAGGAACATGATTTTTTTTCAGATTACCTGTCTCATGCACTACTGTCAGGGTATAGTGACCGTTTTATAAAAATAACTTTTTTTTAAATCATATTTGTTCCAACCTGCCTACCCCAGCTTTAAACAAAGGCCAGTTCCTGGTAAAGGCATTGAGAAGGGGTGGAAATACCTGTAATATCTCATATGGTTTGGTATGGTATTTCAACAGCACTAATTCCATCATTACAGCAACAGAGTCATATCATACTCATCCCTTTGCTCCTCTCAGTTTCTCTTCTCTCACACAAATCTGTTCTTTCATATTTGTTTCTAGCCTAGTTAAGCATAGTCAAATACGTCAACTTACCACTTCCTGCAGATGTTGCAAATTAAAACCTATCAGCAACAGGGTTAGGATTATGCCTTTGAGTTGCTGGGACGGCCTTTACTTTGAAATATCTGTTCAGGGAGTGTCACGCTTCATTGATGGTAGCTTACCAGCAATAAAAAGAATGGTTAAATGAATGTGGCTGAAAATACTTGTGAATAAAAAGGGTATTTCTGTTAGAGAAGAGGAAGTGAGGGCAGCTATGACATGACTCTGTTGGTGCACCTGTACTGAAGTGCTGTGGAAATAGACATTATACTGACTTTATCAAGACAGAGCAGTTAACATGGAGGAGAAAACCAGAGATACTTCTTATTCCTATATAATCGGATATATTAATATATAAAACAGGGGAAATATAAATAGAGTCTTTCCTTTAAAGCAGGCCTGCACTTACAGTGAATAAAGGCTCTGGCCATTATTTGAGAATATTCAGTAGCAGAAAAAATAGTGTTAACAGAAACACTTTCCTGCTATGATGTAGAGATAAGTACTGCAGGAAGTTAAAATGTGTAAGCATTAGGGCTGTCAATTGATTCAAATATCTAATCATTGATTAATCACATGATTGTCCATAGTTAATAACGATTAATCGCAAATGAATTGCACATTTTTTTATCTGTTCAAAAATGTACCTTAAAGGGAGATTTGTCAAGTATTTGATACTTATTATCAACATGGGAGTGGGCAAATATGCTGCTTTATGCAAATGTATGTATATATTTATTATTGGAAATCAATTAAAAACACAAACAATGACAGATATTGTCCAGAAACCCTCACAGGTACTGCATTTAGCATAAAACATATGTTCAAATCATAACATGGCAAACTGCAGCACCAACATGCAAACAACAGCTGTCAGTGATTATCATAAAGTGGGCATGTCCTGTAAAGGGTGAGACTCGTGGGTACCCATAGAACCCATTTTCATTCACATATCTTGAGGTCAGAGTCAAGGGACCCCTTTGGAAATGGCCATGCCAGTTTTTTCCTCACCAAAATTTAAGTAAGTTTGGAGCGTTATTTAACCTTTTCGCAACAAGCTAGTATGACATCGGTTCGGTACCAATGGATTGTTAGGTGTTTGTATAGTTTCATATATTGCCAGCTTTAAAACTGAGCCCCGTCGATGCATTAAAGAAACTTAGTGGTGTTATATTTGTGTTAACGCGCTATATCGCGTTAGCTTTGACAGCCTTAGTACGGATTTTAAAACAAAGCTTTAATGAAGTGTATGTGGGTTTGCTGTTAAAATGTCCTCACTATTGAGTGAGACCCTGGTCTTCTGGATTCATGAACCTCATCATCATCATCACTGTCACTTACCACACAGTCTCGCAGTGCCCCAGGTAAACTCTGCGTCCGAGTTGTCAGCCAGGAACTTGATTCCCTCTCACTGTGGCTCTGTCTACTTCCATGCTGACAAGAGTAAGTGAGTGTCTGAGTGGAGAATCTGCTGTTCAGTCGCAGAAACCTCATCTCGCACCACATCTGTTGCTCCTGGATACTCCAACTGGAGGTAAGGGGGTTTGTACATGAGATATGATTTAGAGAAAGAAGTAAATAAATAAGTGAAATCCATTCCCAGGCGAAGATGAAAAGCAATATCTGGATCAGATGCTCACCTGGAAGCCGTCTTCAAATGTGCTCAACAGTGAAATGACATATTGGTGCCAGAATCCTTCAGCCAAGCTTTTTACTGGAACCTGTGGTTAGTCATTAATGTCATCACATTAATATGATGTGTTTTACCAAATAATAATGGTATATTAATTTAGAGTTGCAAATATGGTTTAAGCTATTAGCATCCTTAACATGACCTCAGTCATTACATTGTGTGCTTCTGAGTCAGTCTAAGGGTGCCAGCTCAAATGCAGCTGTGGCCGACAGTCTGAGGTAGACACCAAACATACAGACGTAGGCAAAGTTGTTGGTACCCTTCCGTTAAAGAGAGAAAAACCCACAATGGTCACTGAAATAACTTGAAACTGACAAAAGTAATAATAAATAAAATTTACTGAAATGAACTAATGAAAATCAGACATTGTTTTTGAATTGTGGATCACCAGAATCATTTAAAAAACAAACTAATGAAACTGACCTGGACAAAAAATGATGGTACCCCTAGAAAAGATGTAAAATAATGTGACCATAGGGACATATTAAACTAAGGTGTGTCCTGTAAATAGCATCACAGGTATCTTCAAACTTTGTAATCAGTCAGTCTGCCTATTTAAAGGGTGAAAAGTAGTCACTGTGCTGTTTGGTATCATGGTGTGTACACACTGAACATGGACCACAGAAAGCTAAGGAGAGAGTTGTCTCAGGAGATCAGAAAGAACATTATAGATCTTCATGTTAAAGGTAAAGGCTATAAGACCATCTCCAAGCAGCTTGATGTTTCTGTGACTAAGCTGCAACATATTATTACAGAAGTTTAAGGTCCATGGGACTGTAGCCAACCCTCCCCTGGACGTTCGGCCGCAAGAGGAAGATTGATGACATATTGAAGAGACGGATAATACGAATGGTAACCAAAGAGCCCAGAACAACTTTCCAAAGAGATTAGAGGTGAACTCCAAGGTCAAGGTACCATCAGTGTCAGATCGCACCATCTGTCACTGTTGAGCCAAAGTGGACTAATGGAAGACAACCCGAGGCGTAGGACACCAAATCATAAAAAAGCGAGACTGGAATTTTTCCAAAAATGCATATTGACAAGCCACAAAGCTCTGGGAGAATGTCCTTTGGACAGATGAGACAAAACTGGAGCTTTTTGGCAAGTCACATCAGCTCTATGTTCACAGACGAAGAGATGAAGCATCCAAAGAAAAGAACACTGTAACTAATGTGAAAACCGGAGGAGGCTCGGTTATGTTATGGGGCTGCTTTGTTTGCATCTGGCACAGGGTGTCTTGAATCTGTTGCAGGGTGCAATGAAATCTCAAGACTATCAAGGCATTCTGGAGCGAAATGTGCCTGCCCAGTGTCAGAAAGCTTGTTCTCAGTTGCAGGTCATGGGTCCTCAAACAGGAATAATGACCAAAACACAGCTAAAACACCCAAGAATGGCTAAGAACTAAACATTGGACTATCCTGAAGTGGCCTTCTATGAGCCCTGATCTAAATCCTATTGAAATATGTGGAAGGAGCTGAAACATGCAGTCTGGAGAAGGCACCCTTCAAACTTGAGACAGCTGGAGCAGTTTGCTCACGAGGAGTGGGCCAACATACCTGTCGACAGGTGCAGAAGTCTCATTGAGAGTTACAGAAATCGCTTGATTGCAGTGATTGCCTCAAAGGTTGTGCAACAAAATATTAAGTTAAGCGGTACCATCATTTTTGTCTAGGCCAGTTTTCATTAGTTTGTTTTTTTAAATGATTCTGTGAACCACAATTCAAAACAATATCTGATTTCCATTAGTTAATTTTCAGTGAATTTTTATTTATTATTACTTTTGTCAGTTTCAAGTTATTTCAGTGACCATTGTTGGTTTTTCTTTCTTTAACGGAAGGGTACCAACGATTTTGCCTACGTCTGTAGCTCTGTTTACTCTAACACAAGTTGCTGACTCTGCACACTGTCAGAACTCTCAACACCCAGGTGATGGGAGTTGTTGGTATGGAGCTGCTAGAGGTCAAAGGTTGAAAAAATAATAATGACATTTATTGATCCACATGTTCATGTTGCTAAACTGCGTACAGAGAATAATATTAATAATAATGCCTAAAGTTCAGCAATCCATGTGAACCAATTTATAAAATGTAAAATGAAAGATTATTTTGGAAATATGTGTAAAAATGGGTCCCGTCAAGGTTAATGCCTAACCTTAACCATTTGAGGTCAATGCCTAACCTTAACCATTTGAGTTTGATACCTAACCATAACCATTTGAGTTTGATACCTAACCATACCCATTTGAGTTTGATACTAACCTTGACAATTTGAGGTCAATGTTAACCTTAACAATTTGAGGTCAATGCCTAAACTTACCTATTTGAGGTCAATGTCCTAACCTTAACTATTGAGGTCAATGCCTAACATTAACTATTTGAAGTCAATGCCTAACCTTAACTATTTGAGGTCAATGCCTAAACTTAACCATTTGAGGTCAATGCCTAAACTTAACTATTTGAGGTTAATGCCTAAACTTAACCATTTGAGGTCAATAGCTTACCTTAACTATTTGAGGTCAATGCCTAAACTTAACTATTTGAGGTCAATGCCTAAACTTAACCATTTCAGGTCAATGCCTCAGCCTAACCATTTGAGTTTGATACCTAACCTTAACCATTTGAGGACAAGGTGTAGTGTGTGTTGCTGATACCTGAGGCTGGAGTGGAGACAGACAGGTCTTTGGCCCTGCTGTGAAGTCACAGTACGCTTGAAAAGCATCAGCTGGGCTACCCTGGTTAGGATCAATGTAATACATCCCTGAAAGGAGATGGACTTTCAAACTCACAGTACAAACAACAAACACGTTCTTAACATACGCACTTCATCTTCCCGATACATTTGCATGACCTGCTGATGACCTCAGTGTGTTACCATTAGTGGAGTTGGGGTGAGCGAGCCACAGCTCCAGACATGTAGTAGCTGGATGTTGTTCGCTGCCATCTGGTGGATTTATGAACCAGCGAAGACTCTCTGAAGGCGAGTCAAGAGAGTCTGGTACCAGGATGTAGTTGGGCTTGTCTGACATATACATGAGCTCCTGAGATATGAATTGGAAAGTAAAGAGTGATATACAATATGCATGGATGAAATGACAATAATGAAGAAACTACAAGTAGCAATTTAATTTAACATAATTTTGGAAATGCAATACTAAATTGCTTTAAGATACTAATCATTCCAGAAATAAGTTGAAAACATCAACATTGTTGAATTATTGTTTGTCACCTGTGGACCAATTTCTTTAATATCTTGAATATTAAGATTTTACATGTTGAATGGTTCAATCTTCGTTCCTACTCTCGCCTATGGTCATGAGGGTTGGGTCATGACCGAAAGAACGAGGTCGCGGGTGCAAGCGGCCGAAATGGGTTTCCTCAGGAGGGTGGCTGGCGTCTCCCTTAGAGATAGGGTAAGAAGCTCAGTCATCCGTGAGGGACTCGGAGTAGAGTCCTTGCTCCTTTGCGTCGAAAGGAGCCAGTTGAGGTGGTTCGGGCATCTAGCACGGATGCCTCCTGGGCGCCTCCCTTGGGAGGTGTTCCAGGCATGACCAGCTGGGAGGAGACCACGGGGAAGACCCAGGACTAGGTGGAGAGATTATATCTCTACTCTGGCCTGGGAACGCCTCGGGATCCCCCAGTCAGAGCTGGTTAATGTGGCCCGGGAAAGGGAAGTTTGGGGTCCCCTGCTGGAGCTGTTGCCCCCGCGACCCGATCCCGGATAAGCGGTTGAAGATGGATGGATGGATGGATGTTGAATGATCTGTTTTGGATGGATATGTGTTTTTGACCTTTGACCTTTTAGGTACATGATGGTCTCTCTAACCAATAAGATAAAATAAGATAAAGCTTTATTGATCAGAATCCAATGACTACAGGCCTGTCGCCCTGATGTCTGTGGTCATGGAAACCTTCAGACGTATTGACCCCCTGCAGTTTGCCTACAGGGCGAACAGCACAGTGGATGATGAAGTCAACATGGGACTGCACTACATCCTACAACACCTCAACTCCCCATGGATATAAGCAAGGATCCTGTTTGTGGACTTCAGCTCGGCATTCAACACCATCATGCCAGACATCCTCCGCTCCAAACTCACCCAGCTCACTGTGCCAGCCTCCACATGTCAGTGGATCACAAACGAAAGAGGCAGCAGGTGAGGCTGGGGGAAATCATGCACCCGGACAATCAGCACTGGCACCCCCCAGGGATGTGTGTGTTCACCATGGCTCCTCTCCCTCTATACCAACAACTGCAGGGTTCCATCTAGAACCCACCAGGGGGGTTACAGTTACTGTTTTTGGGGCTGGAGATTTAGATGACTACCCATAGACCTTCAAAAACCTAACCCCTTACTTTAACATGTGAGCCTGCGGCCATGGGAACCATATCCAGCTGTCTTAGGCTTTGAGATGCTAAGGCCCAGGCTAATGTGGTACAGTATATATATATATATATGTATATATGTATATATACATATATGTATATATATTATGGCATGCCGTTCATGAAATTATTATATATATAATGTGAAATTTGAGAATATTGAATGAAATCCTGAATATATGGAATGAAACTCTGAATGTATTTAATGAACCCTGAATATATGGGATGAAATCCTGAATATATGGAATGAATCCTGAATATATGAAATGAAATCCTGAATATATTGATTGAAACTCTGAGAATATGGAATGAAATCTGACGTCATCACGGCGCTGCTGCCGTCTTGTGTTTTAGGTCATTATCCGTACAGATCTTGGTGCTGCTAGACGTGTGTGTCACTATGAGCGAGTCAGCACAAAATCTAGTATCATCAATCCTAAATAACGAGGAGATAATTAATACCCTGGTGAATGAGTGCACCTTGGGCCAAAATAATACTGGTAAACATGTTCAATACCGTTCTACAGATGAAGAGTTTATTTACTTTTTCATCGTGGAAGAGTAATGCAGAACTGAACTAGTTCACTAAAGTTGGAAAAATATTGACAGATTTGAACTTCCCGGATCAATAACCCATAAAGGAAATGTTGTTAAAACACCAACGAGGGCTCTTTCTAACCGTAGTAAGGTAGATAACGAGCTACAAGCTCATTTTAATGCCAACGAGCCGTCCTCTGAGCTGGACACATAACATTGGTCTCTTAATACATCCATGTCTGCTGAGAATCTGCTGCTGACTTTGCGTCACATCCTGATATACTGCCCCCCCCCCAATGTTCATGGGATTAACTGCATCTTGTGGACACAAAGATGCACAGTTTCTGAGGATATGCACAACCAACAGAGAAACAAGATATGCGAGGCAGCCGTCACATGCACACAAACCCACCATGGCGCCAAGTACACTCACCTTCAGTTGAGTCATTGTGAGGTTCAGGGAGGGTCCTGGGGGTCCAGGTGGGCCAGGTGGACCCTGATAAATAAAATGTGACCCATGAATACAGATGACCTGATGTGTGGTGTCACACATTTCGGTTACTCAATGCAATAAACTTGTGTCAATGTTAGAAACAAATTATATTACACAGCTAAACTGCATTATTCCATTGTCCATTGCACTGTACTGTACACAGCTCACACATGGATACCTATACTTACAGGAAAGCCTTTCTCTCCAATAATGCCTGGTGGTCCTGTAAATCCTTTCAGGCCCTGGTGATCGCAAATAGCATCTAATTAGAAACATAGATTTTTCATCCGATTTCCCAGGAAACAACCTCAAGCAATCAGGTTTTGGATTTACCCACCTTCTGTCCAAACAAACCCTAAACAACAGAAAAACAGAGGTGCAGATGTTAAGAGTGATGTTTATTCGTTCCAGTTCAGTTGTTATTGTTGGCCAAAATGTTGGTTACTTGAGAAGACTTACAGGCAGCCCAGGCAGGCCTGGAGACCCTCGTCTACCTGCTGGACCGATATCCCCCTACAGGGAACAGTCAGTACTACTGTATGATTATTAGTGCACACTTAAGAAGAGAGTAGAGTGACTCAGACTTGACAGTTTATTGAAAGCTTTTGTAGTGGATTCAAACAGGAAATAGAAAAAATGTGAAAAACAACAACTTTGACTTGAATGCTGGGTTGTGAAGTAGCAGGTACATTTTTACAATGTTAATGTCATTCCTTGGTTCCAGAGAGAGTTTAGTATCGTAGGTTGATAAATGCCAAAACGTAACAATGTAGTGTATTATTTACATTACTCCATTGTTTTAAAGTTTTAAATAATACTTTGATAACAGCCACTAGTTTCCATCCATTTCAATATGGCATTCAAATTAACATGCAGAGACTTCCTAACTCTCTGCAAGCTGAGTTTAATGCCATATACATAAACCATCAGAGCCTACATCACATCCGTCATGTACATTATGATGTACATGATGCCAGCATGATGTTGTACATGTGTGACACTGCATAAAACAAAACATTTGTGCCTCTCATATTAGTCCTGTGATATTATATTATAGTCCCGGTACATTGATCTGCTTTTGTTGTCTAAGTTGCACTATGGTTACATGGTTATGCAGTTAAAGTGAAGATTATTTCAAGAGGTTTAAGCAACTCTGGTATGTTCCTGTACTGGTAGGAAGCTCCAACGTCCAAGACTTCAAGGGGACATATCATGAAAAACAGCTCAGCTTTTTAGCTATTTTTTAAATATTTCTTTTAACCGTTTAACCGATAGCATTAATTGGTTCAAATTCGTAATGTCGGTTAACAGTTAAACGTTTAATTATTAACATCCCTAGTTTGATCGGAGTTCGAGTTTTGCGAGCAGTGATTGACAGTTTCTGTAGAGACTCCTTAACTCTGACTGGTTGTTTTCCTTCAGGCGCGGGGAAATCTTGCAAATAGCACTGGGAGGACACAGAGGAAAATGATTGTTTTCACAGATTATCCCGTCTCATGCATTACTTTTACGATATAGTGACTGTTTTATAAAAATAACTTTTTCTCATACTTGCTCAAAGTTACCAACTACAGCTTTAATCTTTTGAGGAGCCCGTGAACACACCTTGGGAATCACAGTCGTAGGGCAACTGAATATAGCTGCATCTTCAACTGAAACCATGATTTTAACTACAGGAGGCTGAACAGGTTTGGTGACATAAATACTCAACTACAACATCTGTGCCCAAATATTGGAAATATGCCATGGTTGGATTCCAAAACTACTTAATAAATAGCTACCACCTAAAACAGCATTTATTATAGAGTTATACTGAAGAGCTATGATCAAAATGACTTTGGTGCTTGAAATCTGTAATTTTGTGACTAATTTTACATCAATATATAATTTCTTACTCTGGATTGTGTATTCTGACGTGAGGAATGTTGAGTTGAATTTTAATGTCTAATGGCCTTTTGTTTGATGTGATAAGAGTACAGCGTTACTTCACCTGCTCTCCCTTCCGACCAGCTCTTCCCGGCTCCCCAATAGAGCCTTGCATTCCCTGAAACAACAATATGATATACTGTACATAACTCAGCACACATGAAAGAGCAAGTTGTTATGTCTATTGTGTTGTTTAAGGAAGCTTACTTGAAATATTATACTAATACATAAGCTCACCTTTAACCCCTCTCCGCCAGGAGGGCCAGGTGGTCCTATAGGCCCAGGTTCTCCCTGCATAGTAGGAGATACAGTGTACTCTCTAAAAATCAGAATGATAGTTGATAACAATCATAGGTGCCCACATAGGTGGAAGATTAGAATCGGTCTACATTTATTTAGTTTGTGTATTAAAGATCTGTCCTGATGTAGACATCCAGCTGTATGCTGATGATACAGTGATTTATGTACATGGTTGCACAAAACAACCGGCTGCCCTTTAAAATTTCTTATACCATGAGTCATATTACATCTTGACTAAACAGAATATGCCTTCAGTTAAATGCAACGATACTGTAAGAAAGTTCTTCTCAAAAAGACAATGTATGCAAAAATACTATTCAAAAATCACTGGGAATTAGTTGATTATTATTCAAAAATTGCGCGTGCGCGCACACACACACACATACACACACACCTGTGCTGACAGAAAAGAGTCGACCTGAACATGCCACACACGTTTTACCGGCAGTAACGTTACTACCAGGTAGTGCCTGGTTAATACAAAGGAAATATATATTTTTTAGTAGTTGTAAAAATCGAAAATCATGACCCATCCCTATTTCATAGCGTCACACTAAAAGAACAGCGACTCAGGAGTTAGAGCGGGTTGTCCGCTAATCGGCAGATCGTCTGTTCGATCCCCGGCTCCTCCAGTCCACATGTTGAAGTGTCCTTGGGCAAGATACTGAACCCCAAATGTATCCTGAGGGCTGGTCCATCAGTGTGTGAGTGTGTGTGAATGAGCATTAGATTAGATCCTGATGATCAGGTTGGCACCTTGTCTGAGCGCCGCCCGTGCCAAATAAACTATTAAAATAAACAAATAATGTCTAAAGGCCTACCTTAAAGCCTGGTCTACCCATTTCACCGTTTTCTCCACGTGGACCAGTTTTACCCTTTTGGGGAAGATCGGAAGAGAAGAGAACTTTGTTTTCACTTGACAGTTTACTTTTAACAAAATGAAAAAGTGGGATGACAAATAGAAGATGACTAAGATACAGCACAATATTGACCAGATTAGCTGAGAGGGGGGATTGTAAGACATATTAATGATTAAATAAAATAAAAGACTGATTCACAACAACTTACATATGTGCCGTGTCTCCCTGGAGGACCAAATGCACCCAAATTTCCCATCTTTCCCTGCAGGCCCAGAGAAATCAAGTCAAAGTTAAGATATAGGCAGGTAACAGATTGTCAGGATCAAAAGCCATTACTGACCTTCTCTCCATGCTCTCCTCTTGTGCCTCTATTTCCAGCTTTCCCTCTTTTCCCCTTTAAAATGGAATAACATTAGATTTTAAAATGTGAATACAAGTTCATATTCATGTTAGATGTCAGGTGTGTCATCCTACCCGCTTTCCAATGCGTCCATCCTTCCCTGGATGTCCACTTTTGCCATCACCTCCCTGAAATTCAAGTATTTCATGTCAGGTTCCAGACATATTTTAAGTGTAACTCATGAGGACTAGCAATATGTCATATATCAATATGTCAATATGTTTTAGCCTTATTAAACAAATGGATTAAATTATCTTTCATTAGTATTATGCTTATTATTATTAGTCATTAATAATGTCATTAATAAAGTTTTATTTAAAAAAAGATCTGCATCACAAAAGAAGTCAGGCTCACCATTTCATTTTTAACACATTTTCAAATGAATGTAATCAATTTTTCCATTTTTCCATATGCAGTTTCATCTATGGAGAATTTCCTTAAAATATGTAAGCCTTTAAATTGATATTACAATAATTACTGGAGAACAGTTCTGTGATAAAAAATATAGGAAGTTTGAGTGTCTTTGGAAACAAGTCAAAGTATCACACCCAAGTTTTTTGTTATTTTTTACTTTTTCTGTGTGACTAAATAGTCATAACAGCACCATAATGCAGGACTTCTATCTGAGAGGCTCTCATACTTAGAAGTCAAGGCTGGTGTTATTCTATATATTTGCAATTATCAATGAAAAAAACAAAACCATGCGTTAGTCCGTCTTCCAATACTTTCTGACACCCCTGCTGTCTGTGGTTCTCAGTTCAAAGCCCATTGGTTCCTACTGAACACGTTCATCTTTAAAACACCTCACAAACAAACAGGAGGACAGAGCAGGAGGATCGCGCATTTGTTAGGAACTGTTTTCAGCTGCGGATTAATCCACACGGAGCTCTGTGGCAAAGAGGAATAAGGTATGTCAGGCATACTTTCATTGTTGATATAGGTCTGCACATGGGATTTGTTGACAAGTAGAATAATCTAGAATATCACCAGTTTTGTTTAATCTTATTCTTTAATTACTGAAGATGTTTTGTTTTTTTTATTTGAGATGCAATGTTTCATGTGAGAAAAGCCAACTGTAGTAACGTTGAAAATATGCAAGAGTGTCAATATAAATGTATGCACACAGAGAGATTTGAGCTGACCTTTTGACCATTTTGTCCTTTCCTTCCCTCCAGCCCAGGTCTACCTCTTGGTCCCTGAGGGCAAAACAGATGAAGATGGTGAATCTTATTGTACGGGTTTTTGGAATACTTTAGATACTTGTGTGACCACCTATTATGTGAATGTGTGTGTGTGTGTGTGTGTGTGTGTGTGTGTGGTTTAAGGGGCAGAACTGACCTGAGGTCCTGGAGGGCCACCAGGACCCTGATGTCCCATCTCGCCCATGACATCCTGGAGAATGGAAACACAAAAGGCTTTTTAGTGCAGTTGCTCTCAGTCTCCTCTCCCTTATTGGCATATTCCAGGGGTCAGCAACCTTTACTATCAAAAGAGCCATTTTAGGCAAAAAAAAAAGAAAAAATGTCTGGAGCCGCAAAACATTTGAGCATTGTGATGAAGGTAACACAGTTTATAGTCTAATTATATGCTATATAAGTCTAATGCAGTGAGGGCCAAAGTGCAAATGTACTACGGAATATTAGGGCCACATTGAGGGAAAAAACATCTGAGGTTTCCAGAATAAAGTCATAATATTACGAGAAAAAAGTCATAACTTTACGAGAAAAAAAGTCGTAATATTACGAAAATAAAGTCATAACTTTACGAGAAAAAAAGAAAATAACACGTAAAATTACTACTTTATAATATTATGACTTTATTCTCATAATATTAAGATTTATTTTTCTCGTAAACCTATGACTTTATTCTCGTAATATTATGACTTTATTCTCAAATCTCAGATTAATTTTTTTCCCTCAATGTGGCCCTAATACTCCGTTGTACCGTCGTACCATAGACCTATAACAATGATAAATAAAAATGAAAATGTAAACAAAAACAGTTATTCATTTCCATTTTTAAAAATCCAAAGGGAGCCACTGGAGAGGAGCTAAAGAGCCGCAGGTTGCTGACCTCTGGCATATTCAGTGAAGAAGGACTGGCTTTCTGCTGTGGAACACAGTGTAAAATACAGTCCGCCAAGCTTCATGACCTTGGTGTCACTTTTATAGTGAATTTATAATAAACTATAAAATATAAAGTATTTTAGTAATAATGTATGAAAAACAGTCGACAGTTGATCTGTGAAGGTGGTGGATTCAATAAGGCAGCTTTTAAAGAAAGGCATTTTTATTCCTGCAGTCTATTTCAACTTGATACCCAGTAAATACTGAATTTCCCCTATTTCCTCAATGAATTAATTGATCCTTTTCTATACAGTCTATTCAGAGTGCTAATAGTGTTCTCGGGTCTGTCTACAAACAGGTTTTCAGATGATGTTTAAAAGCACTGACATTGCTGACCAACCAGCACGTTCTCATCCCAACTTGTGACATACTGACGTTTCGTTGGACCACTCGGCTAGTCATTGTTTCCATCATCCAATGTTTGCAAATCATCCCTTCAGTCCCTAAATGCCCATGTCGCTTCAGTCCAGCATCTTCTGGAAGCTCCTAATCTGTGCCTCTCCAGCTGTGGTTTCCTGATCTTACCTCTGGTCCTGGTAATCCTGGAGGTCCTTTACTTCCTGGCAAACCATCAGTTCCCTGCAATCAGGTGGACCACCACCATCAGTCATTAAAGTATGTTTACTCAGTAAAAGTCCCTTTCTGATGAAACAGTCAGAACAGTTGGGGTTCTCACCACTGCTCCTGGCACCCCTTTCTGTCCAGGCTGTCCTCCCAGCCCTTCAGGTCCAGAAAATCCCTTTGGACCGGGAACACCTGGTTTTCCTGCGACTCCTGCAGACCCCTGAAGCACAAACATATCACCAGTTGTGTTGAACGAAAATTAAAAGGGTTTTCTTTTCTCACTCCTAACAAATTATCATTATTTCTACAATTTCTACCAAATTGTCTGTGGATCATTATTGGATGAAGCTGATCAAAAAGTTATCAAAAGCTTGTTGATATCTCGTTGCGTTTTGAAGCTGTTGATCAACAAACTTTTCAATGAGAGGGGCTTAGCAGGAAATTGGCCATAATTCATTGACTATTAGTCCAATCATCATGAATCTTGGTAGATATCTTCAGTATGTGTTTGAGAATAGGCGTACCAAAGTATTTTCCGCTCGACCCATAGGGTGCGCCAAAAATATCAAAAACGTATACCTCCAGATATGGTAGACAGAATTTTATCAGATTTGGTGCACATGCTCCAGGGGCAAGTATTAACCAAGATCTGAACTGTCGTATTGATCTGTGCATGTGGGCGTGGCCTATTTAGCATTATATACTAAATTATGCCTTTGCTCAATTTGCTGTGAGCTGGAACGAGCTGGAGACATGAAACTTGGTACCATAACTGTACATGATGTCATAGTTCTTCACATAAAATATGATCCCAATTGGCCACATGGTGGCGCTGCAACATTTTCAAGGCCAGCCTCCATCACACCATAAGTCTGATTGACTTGAAATTTGACACACATGTGCTGCTGAATGTGTTCTACAAAAAAGCCTAAAGAGGCCCTAGCTTTTTATAACTACATTTTCCACCATTTTGAATTTTTTGAAAAACACATTTTTGACATTTTCTCCTAAACTCTACGTCCGATTGTTACCAAACTTTCTGTGGATCATTATTGGCAAGCTTATCCACGTTATCAAAAGCTTGTTGATATGTTATTGCGTTTTGAAGATATTGACCAATGAACTTTAAAGGGGCGTGGCTTAACACATCAATAGACCTAATTCCACAACTGTTGTGCCCATCCTCTCAAAACTTGACGAATATGTTTAGAGGAGTACCTGAAACATCCCCTGAAAGTTTCCTGTGAACTTCAGGGGTTTACCAAACTCACAGGATACGCTTTATAACAATTTTGAACCAAGTATGTAAAATTATTTAGAAATTACTCCATAGGGGGCGCCACCCGTTCCAATTTTGCATGGGCCTGGCGCAAATTTCGCCACAACTCAATGGGAGTTCTTCCCAGTATCCCCAAACTTGATGGATATTTTTAATTAACCTGTTGAAACGTCCCCAAAATGCCAAGAAATATGACTGGCGGGACTTTGAGTGTACACGTACAGAAAGGCTGTAATGATGACATTGTAATGATGAAACAAGGGAGTGATTGGTCTCAATCCTTCTTTATACAGAATTAATCTGCTTTTTGAAGCCAAAAACCCGATCACTGCTGCTCCTGGCTTTGATTTTGGCAATTCAGCTGCTTCCCACTGTTGAGCAAAAAAAGGCTTGTAATTTATTTATGTGTTAATTTTTTATTTTAACTATGACTATTTTATTTTATTTGTATATTTGTGTGTATTTATTTATTTATTTCCTTATAGTTAAGTGCCCTTTGGGTATTGTCATGGGTGGGGGGTGGGTGTGATATCTATCAATCCAAACATGTTCGTGTAGTGGATTGTCAGAGTTGTATTAACAAAATTCAGAAATAAACTTTGTTTAAAAAAAAGAAAAAAGAAAAGGTTTTCTTTTAAATCACACTCGGTGAACAAGTGCCCTTTGGAGTTAAGGGCAGCAATATTGCAAACAAGATGATCAAAATCCAAAAAGTTTGCCTCCGAAGTAATTTCTCCCTCCGAAGGACTCAGGGATGACCTCAATTCCAACTACTTTGAGAGAATCAGGTTTATTTTCTATGGAGAACGGAACCTGCCAAAATAAAAATAAATAAATGAATAAACATGGCATTAAATGCAGCAAAAATAATATTCAAATTAAATGTAGCCAATCATTAATTTATAAAATGTGACATAAATTGATATTTCTGTTTTAATTTGCATCTTTATTTATTTATCTTTGTATTAATTCCCTTATTTATTCACTCTTATATTTAATTTTCCCTTTTATTTATTTATGTATTTATTTTGTTGTTAATTTTTCAATTTGTTAATTTTTGCATTTATTTATTTTTGCATTTACTTATTTTTATATATTTTATTTTTATTTCTAAATGTGTGTATTTATTTATTTAGTTTATTAATTAATTAATTAAATAATTATTTATTTATTTATTTCTGCACAATTTTCCCTTTGCATTTCACCCCTTATTTATTTCCCCAAACGTATTCATTTCTGTATTCTTTTCTTTACACATTTCTTTTTACATTTCTTTATGCATTTCTGCCTCATTATGCAAATGAGGGGACTGTCACTCAACATGTGTCATCATGCGGTCAAGGTGCCTGACTATGTGTTAGTTAGCTAAACGGTGTCTGCTTCTGCTTATCAACTCCAGTCTTCATTCCTAGCTCCGTACAGCAGGTGGAGACTGGCGATGGGTTCGCCAAACAGTTCAACTTCAGACGGTTGATCTGCACATGTGTATCGGTACGAGGCAACAGCGAGGAACAGCAGCAGGCCGATGACCCGCTGTACGGAGCCGGGAATGAAGACTGGAGTGCAGCTGGCTAGCATAAAGTCAATCTATGTACTCTGACCCCATGACACACGTTGAGTGAGTGAAATATAATTATTTAATGACATATTCATTTATTTATTGAGTAATTTATTTATTTATTTGTTCATTTGGTTTTGATATTGGCAGGTTCCGTCCTCCATAATTGCCATCCATTGCCATGGAGTACCCCTCATTGCCAACTCTTATAGCATATTAGTGTTCAGCAGTCCTCTCCTTTAGTTTCTGTTAAGTCCTGCCAACATCAAAACATCTACAGGGGCATAGTACATATTGTGAAACGACGTGACACAAACGCGTTAGGGTTAGCAACACCATACCAGTTTGTTATACTGTACTGCTCTCCACTTACCACTGGTCCAGGCTGTCCCATGTCACCTTTCACACCTTGGCTTCCTGCCACCCCCTGCAGTCAGACAGAGCACAGTGAGAAGGCAATCAAGCCAACACTGGTAATAGCTGGGCTGTTGCATCAGGTTACAGCTGTGACTATTTAGCAGCGGTGCACTGTACCTTAGGACCTGGAGTCCCTGGCTCCCCAGTCAAACCAGCAGGACCTTTGTCTCCCTTTAGAAAGAATAAGTCCACCAGTGACTGCATATCATCACACACATTTCATACATCTCTTTTCAGTTACTGACATTGGTTCAGGTTCTTCAAAAGGTGAACATTCTCTAACCTATTGGGATATTGCACGTCAACTTTGGGTTTAAGTAAAATTGTCAAGTTAAAGGGACTGTTTGTAAGAATCAGAAATTGCTTGGTAACAGCAACACCTGTGGCCGTTAAGTCAACGAAAGTCAGCGTCCTGTTGCGCGCGTTTGTGCTCGCTCTAAATAGACATGAACGAGCATCACGTCAGCTAAAAGCACAATATCACTCTACATTTCAGCTGCTCGGCAGTAATGTTAGCTGACCAGACCAAGGTCTCTCCATGAATCAATGCTGATCCTAGTGTTGGCTTTTCCTGCCTCAGCCTCCCAACCGCAGCCGGAGGGAACAGGGGAGACAGCGGAGTTTTGGTCGGAGACGATAACGTTTCTCTCTGCGGAGCCCCGTCACTTCACAAGACACGGGAAACCTCTGTTGGTCTGGAGGAGCTGCAGCAGTTATTTCTGCACAAACGTCCACTGAACATTCACTAGATATTCTCAGAGCTAAACTAACTCTTCTGCAGTGTGTAGTGTGCGCGCATGCATGTGAGAGTGGAGCGAAAGCGTGAGAACGAGCGCGGTGCGTGAGTGAAGGCAAGCAGAGGAGCAGAGTACAGCAGAGACTCCGGCCCTGGAGACCAAAGCTACGGTCTCCCCCGCGTCCTCCGACCGCGGCCAACACTGTTTAACAGACGGGCTTCACTAGATACAACCAAGAGGTTTTGGTGCTTCTGTGTAGTTTGTGTTGGAGTCTGAGTCTGAACAGCGTAGCCACACACGAGCGCGCATGAGACACCGACGCGCAATGATTTATACGTGTAAGAAGTTACAAACAGTCCCTTTAAACGACAGGTTCCGATATTGTCACATGTCCATACTGTATGTACGTTGACAGAGTTTTTGGTTGCTGTAATCATTCCTCCTCTCCGTACTGGTGGTGAAGCGATCCCTTCCAGGAGACAAAACCCACAGTTCAGCAGAAACTTACTGTATATGAGGCTTCAGCAGTCTGAGAGCAACCCGGTATCACAACAAAGTGTGTAATAGACCCACCTGTCCATCAGAGGATAGCGTGTCAGTGACACATTTTGCCTCACCGATGCGTGAATATTACACGTGTATGGCGGTGCAGTACCAGTAGAGGGCAACAAAGCCACCCACTTAGGTTTATACAGCAAAACTACTTAAGTTTGGGAAAAACACCATGGTTGGGCTTAAAATGAGCACGTAAACTAAGTTCAATACGGCAGAAACAAGGTATACATGAGTACGGAAAACACGTCACAAACATCATTAAAAACATGTCACTAATGTCACTAACGGAGCTTAGAAAACAAAACACCAGTTTCCTGGTTGAGAGTCCTGTGTTTGTTTGACCCATCCACCTCCCCTCTCGCCCACCACAAGCAGTCTTTCTCACTTTGTATTCTACGTCACTAGCTCTGAGCGTAGCATATAAACAATTACATTGCAGTTAGTACAGACTGCATGGCGTACAAACGATACACCAAAAGCAAGAACGGCATTCTTATTGCACGTTTTTTCCTTGCGCATTATCGTGTCATTCAAACGCCTTTTCATGCTCAAGAGAGTATATGTCCCAGAAGGAGTCTTTTTAGTACAGAATTCCCTCTATGTATTTCCACAGACAGTGTTGGACTGTGGATTTTGTCCTGCATCTCTTCCAATGTGTTAGGAAGGGGTGGCTTCATGGCCAATTTGCAGAGGAGGAATACAGCAGCCCATTCATTCTCTCTATGTACTTATGGGACGCAACTTTTTTTTGGATAATAGAGCTTAATAGAATGTGCTGCGAGATTGTCTACCTTCTGTCCTGGAGGCCCATCAGGTCCTGGAATCCCAAAAATACCTGGGAAACCCTGAAAAAAGATGCACATTCAAAGAAAGTTACCAGTTAACGGCAGTTATGTTGTTATGTTATGCAGTATGTTGCTGTAGCAGACAAAAAAAATGAAAAGGTTCAGCCTTCATATAATAATAAGAGTTACGTTCTCAATGGCAGAAGGTAACTTACCTGTAGTCCTAATAGACCTAATGGTCCAATCTTCCCCATCAGGCCCCCTTGACCCTGAAAATAAAAATACATGTTGATGAGGACAGGAATTGTACAGTAGATACTGTACACAGATGATGATATACAGTATGCAGGTAGACTGATGGAGAAAAAGGTATTACGGTTTATTTACCATTAAGCCGGCATAACCCTTTTCTCCTTTTGACCCTCTTGGTCCTTGTGTGCCTGGGACCCCTAGAGGCCCCTCTGATCCCAATAGGCCACCACTCCCCATATCTCCCTGTGAAAAACACATCATGACTTGAGCAGTACAATGCCTATAAATACAATCAAATAATACATTCAAATGAAACCCCTCCACTCTGTAACAGCGCTAGACAATCAGAGTGGATCGAGTGTTTCTGTAGTTCCAACAACTCCAACTGTTCATTTCAGGAGTCACATTCTCCGGTTGAACTTTCATTCATATCAGATCGATAATTTAAGTTGATCAACTTAATAGTTTTGAATCAGGACCTCCAGTGTTTGGATCAAGTAACTCACGAAAAATATACTATACCAAATTTAGCAGCTACAGTACAGCTGTTATTTCAATGTGTCATACATACAATCAACGTTGGATGAATTCTATCAGATCAGACTCGGTATCGGCAGATACTCAATATTAAAGGACTCTGATTGGGGCCAAAAGAAATATTATCAATTTGATTTCATTTAGATCACTTTGTAGAGAGACATGTTTTCATTCTGACATTAAAGTGTCTTTTTCTGTTGATCAGTGTAAAGAAAAAGACACATTAAATCTACTTTGATTTAATATTGTAAATCAATACAACATTAAACTTTCTAAGGGGGGTAAATACTTACATACATATTTAAAACAATATATAGGCTGCCTCTAACTAAATGGAGGTTATTTGTAATATGCACACCCAGTTAGCCATACATGTCTATGTCTACAGTAGCTAACAATACAACGCTAAGATGGAAATGACCTTTGCTCCTTTAGCACCTGGATCCCCAGGAACTCCAGGCTCTCCAATATCACTCTGCAAAAAGAGACAAAATGAAAAGAAGAATCAGCAGCACTCCCACCACAACAACCAGTGGCTAAATAAAATTAGAGCTGCAATGATTCACCAATAAGGCCATCAACAGAAGATTTTTTGGATATTGTGTTTGGGAATTTCCATTGTTATCCAATGTCTTATAGACCAAACAATTAATCAATAACTACAATAATCGTAAGTTGCAGCCCTAGATGAAATGGTTGCATAGAAAGACAGTACATCTAACCTCTTTGCCCCTCTGTCCAGGCTCACCCTGCAGCCCCTGGGAGCCCTGAGGTCCTGGCTCTCCCTTTGGTCCCTTGGGCCCTGGTTGTCCCTGGGTGCCCAGAGCTCCCTATTTCAGGATAGCACAGTGTTTGACAGTTCACATATAGGGGTACTGTTGGTCTGAAGGCAGCCTCAGGCCGTTACTGAAGGCGATACTTTTGGACTGAATATGCTACAATACCCAAAACATATATGTCCTCAAGCTAAATCACACATGGTGAACAATGGCTGATAGTAAGGAGCAACTTAAAGGTGATAACATTCAGCCACTAGATGTCACATTTTCCCTCCCCTGTTCCATTACATTTACTTCACAACAAGTCGTTGCCAGGCACTTACCATCAATCTCAGCCATTTATCCGTTTTTTTCCCACACTACTGTAACTGACGACCCAGAGATACCACGTGATACCAACGTCGTTTTACTGTTGGCTCACAAGCCTTGTTAGAAGTGTTAGATATCTTCCACAGAGATAAACAAAACATTCATTTTGGACCCACCAAAATTCTTTTAATGATTAATTCGAAATCATAATATTTTTTTTTTCAGTAAAAGCCATAGCCAAGGCTCTGTAGATGTATTTTTCTTTTTTTTTAATATTCATCTATATAAAAAAAATTATCAATAAGACCTGTTACACCAGCTGAAAATATTGTTTCTGCTGACCTGCAGTGGTTTAACTTCTCACTTAACTGCAGTGAGGTCGTCTGGATAGTAGACCTATCCAGCGCCACCAAGTACACAAGTTGTATTCCCTATTTCTTTAAAATGCCTATGTGGTATTTATCATGAAAATAGAGTCTGCATTACTAATTGAGCACACATCTGCAGAACCTACAGTATTGCTGTCCGTCTCCATTGCTATGTGTATGGCAACACAGCTGCGTCTCTCTGACAGTGACAGTTGAGCTGTGGCTGGTAGTGCTATGAGACTACAGGTGAGACCCCCCCGCCTCCAACACAATTTACAATAATACAAATGATCTGAAAATACAGACCACTGTCCCAACCTAGTGTTGTCACAGGTGCAACACATGTGAAACACTGCTTTTCCCTTTTATTAAGCTCCTCTTTAATAAAACAGTAATATCATTAAAACATAATTATATAATATGTGTGTATTTCTTTTTAAAACAAAACTCAGTATTAATGTCACAGACCTGGTCACCTTTTGTTCCAGGAGTCCCATCTTCACCAGCTGGCCCATGAGGACCCTAACATGACAAGCACAATCATACTTCTGGAAGAGTACGTAACATTTAATATCTGTCTGAATGCATTATATGGTAGTCTGGTTGGTGATCAGGGAGCTAACTGACCTGCTGCCCATCCAGACCTGGAGCACCAATATCACCAGCAGGACCCATTGCTCCCTAAAGACAACAATAATAACATACCTTAATATTCCTTAAATTGCCTGAATAATTCTCTCTAGGCCGTGGGCTCATTTCAGGTTTTGAAAGCTACAGTAATAACAGTATGTCTGCAGCTGTTATTACTGTTATTACAGTAATAACAGCATGTCTGCAGCTGAAGCTAGTATACTGCCAGTATTTTATGCATTGTCTTCAATCTTGAAAACTATGCTAAAACCAGTTACCTGCTCTTCTTTCTCTCCTGCCTGACCCATCGGTCCAATGATCCCTGGTGTTCCCTGGTCAGAAAATATATATTGTGATCTCTCATCAAAGATCCACTGCATCACAATATGATTAGTATACATGCTGCGAGGGCTGCATCACTGAGTTTTATATCAATATGAAATAGAGAGAATGGTAAAAAGTACCCACTCACTGGAAACCCTCTAGATCCAGCCGACCCCGGTGGCCCCGGAGGCCCCTGACTCCCTGGAGGACCATTCCTCCCCATGCCACCCTCTAGTCCTGACAGGCCTGTAGGGCCCTGGAACCATTTAGAAACAAAAAATAAAAGAACTTACATGGAGCTGATAACAAGAAGTGAGGTTTACCAAAATCAATTATGGAAAAATCACCAAGATGTGATGCTAAATGCAATGTCAGGAAGAAGGTTAAATAACGCTCCAAACTTACACTAAATTTTGGTGAGGAAAAACTGTCATGGCCATTTTCCAAGGGGTCCCTTGACCTCTGACCTCAAGATCGTGAATGAAAATGGGTTCTATGGGTACCCACGAGTCTCCCCTTTACAGACATGCCCACTTTATGATAATCACATGCAGTTTGGGGCAAGTCATAGTCAAGTCAGCACACTGTTGTTGCCTGTTGGGCTGCAGTTTGCCATGTTATGTTATGAGCATATTTGTTATGCTGAATGCAGTACCTGTGAGGGTTTCTGGAAAATATTTGTGTAGTTAACTGATTTCCAGTAATAAATATATACATACAGTACATTTGCATAAAGCAGCATATTTGCCCAAACCCATGTTGATAAGAGTATTAAATACTTGATAAATCTCCCTTTAAGGTACATTTTGAACAGATACAAAAATTTGCAATTAATTTGCGATTAATTACGGCAGCTATGGACAATCATGTAAAAACAATCATGTGAATACATCTTTAATGTATTACCACCTCTGTGCTTGAAGGTAATGACCAGTCATTTCTGAACATTTGTCATGGACTATGTCCCTGTAGAGAGTGTTAATCTTTTGTCAAAGGGACTTCTTTCTTGACCCAGAAACCTTCAGGATGGAATACTGGTACTGGACACACTCACTTGGACTAAGGCTAGGTCAAAGGTGATACGGCCGATAGCGGATGGACCTGAACTATGGGATCTTTAACAGGGTGATTTTTGTTCTTATTTATTTATTACCTATAAATACTATACTTATAATTTAGTTTTAAAAAAAAGGAATGTCCCCATTGTGTTTCTTTTTAGTTCCTGATGTTTTATTTTGCCTCCGCTGATCTAATATGGAGTTTTATTATGTTTTTGTTCATTTTTCCCAACATAATAAAGCTACAAAGTTCATACTTTGCTACAATAAACCTTCACTAAACTGAGTAAAGCAATTTAAGATTTTATTCTATGTTTGACCTTGAAGAAAGCAGGGAGGCCATTGGGATTAGATTTCTACTTTTTCCAATTCATTTATTATCATTACATTTTTAATTTGATTGGAACTAGTGACAACATCTGGAAGCACACAGCTGCATCGGGACAATATAATGTCACCTTTGAGTTTGAAGCAATTTCATTTGCAGCAGAGAGAAGAGTGATAATCTCGCCACGCTGCCCGACTGATACACTGAGCCTGTTTCTGTAAGAACTACTCACTGGTTGTCCCTGAAGGCCTTTGGGCCCCAACTCTCCTTGACGGCCCTGAAGGGAAGAGATTAAAAAACAACAGCAGTAATGTCAGCTTATCCTCTCACATTATGGTGGTTGATGATATATGATCAGTACATCTCTAGGATCTACATGTTCTCACCTGTGATCCCGCAGGCCCTCTCTCACCAGGAGGGCCCTGCAGACCCTGAAAAGACAATGTTTCAATGCAGACTATAACCAAGATCAACCAGTATGGAAGTACTTCTGTAGAATATTCAGTGGAAAGTCAAAAATGGGCATGCATCGTATGGGCATCAACTAGACACCGATCCAAATGCATCAGATTTCGACAAATACACTCACTGGAGGTCCAGTGTTTCCTGAGATGCCAGGAGGGCCTCTGACACCAGCATCTCCCTGCAGTCAACAGAAAACACAGCACAATGACAAAAATACTTTATTTAATCAACCAATTTCATCACTGCCTGGCTGAGAGCTTGACCAATTTAGAATTCTAATATCTTAATTCTCCATTGGAGCAGCAAATGTTCAAGGTTCATTTATTACCTCCGCCAAGGCCAAAGGCCTAGGAAGGAGGTTATGTTTTCACTGTCTGTCTTTCTGTCTGTCTGTCTGTCTGTCTGTCTGTCTGTCTGTCTGTCTGTCTGTCTGTCTATTTGCTTGTCTGTTAGCAGGATTACTCCAAAAGTTTGCGATGGATTAAAATGCCATTTTTTGGAGGGGTGGGGTGTGGCACAATGAACAATCCATTAGATTTTGGTGGCGATCTGGATCATGATCCAGATTCAGGAATTTTAATTAAGGATTCCGATCAGCCTGAGCATTAAGACCACAGGGTATAACACATGTGCAGTATGACTGATGACGCGTTGATGACGCGTGACCTCGCCTCCTTTTGAGAGCAGAGAGATACGTGTGTGGATGTGTGGAGCTGCTGGCCGTCGGCGGTGAGAAAGAACAAAGTGGTAGATGACGGGATGAGAGACAACGTAGTGTAACGTTATACAGACATAACAAAGCTGCTGAATAAGAGAGGCATCCGCCGACACGTTACACGGAAACACACCATGTTAATAATAAGCCGACCACCTCGCGGTACCACCAGCTGTGAGCTGTGATCTGTTTTTAATGTCACGCACCTTGGCGGAGGTCTGCGCTCTCCGAGTGCCATTCTGGTTGTTATTTATTTGACAGCTATCTGAAAAAATGCCAAATTCAATTTAGTTTGGTGTTTGCTGCTAGTCTAAGCCAGTAGGCTATCCCCAGGTCTGAAAAGTGAAACCAATGCTGAAGTGTCTTAAACTTGCATTCTCTCTAATAGCCAGCAAGGGGCGACTCCTCTGGTTGCAAAAAGAAGTCTGATTGTATAGAAGTCTTTGAGAAAATGAGCCTACTTCTCACTTGATTTATTACCTCAGTAAACATTGTAAACATGAGTTCATGGTCTCAATCGCTAGTTTCAAGTCTTCAATACAGCATGATGTTCATTTAGTCAATTATGGTCCCATTTAGAGTCAAATAGACCATAAAGCAGGGTGTACTTTAGGGTGGGGCTACCTTGTGATTGACAGGTCGTTACCACAGCGTTGTCCGGTCTGGGTGTTGTCCGTGTTTTCATCCTACAACTTTAACCCTTTCACAGTGTGTTTTCAGTTCATGAAAGTTAATTGTAACATTTTGGTCGCCTGAAAAATGTCTTATTCAGCGTTCGGTTGTACTTAGCTCCACCCTCTCATGTCACTTCTGGTTGCAAAAGATTGACATGGCGACGGCCAAAAACCAAGATGGCGATGGCCAAAATGTCGAATTCGAGGCTTCAAAACAGCAGTCCACAAACCAATGGGTGATGTCACGGTTACTGGGTCCACTTCTCATATACAGTCTGTTGTCTAAGCCTAATTTGGAAATGAATCCACACTGTATACTATGATGTTTATTGTTTCTATACCACATGCCAAGTGTGTCACTATGATGGTTTTTCAGTGTGTAATAAATGGTAAGCCTGCTGTATCAAGACTAAAGCCTTTGTATTAAGTCATTACACTTGAAAAATATAACAGGAATCATGCCTTACCCTTTGCCCCATGTGGCCTGGTCTCCCAGTCAGACCCAATGTTCCAGGGTAACCCTGTGGAGAAGTTACATTCATATGTCATTTTAGACCATTTACTAAAGTAATCTATGGACAATCTTGCAATTAATCACTATTAAATATTTTAATTGATTGACAGTTCGCAGCTGTGGCTCAGAGGTAGAGCAGGTCGTCCACCAATCGGAAGGTCGGCGGTTCCCTGGCTGCTCCAGGTCACATGTCGATGTGTCCTTGAGCAAGAAACTTAACCCAAAGATTGCTCCCAAAAGCTGAGCCGGCGGTGTGTGAGTGAGTATTTAGATTAGATCCTGATGATCAATAAGTACAATATAAAACAATAACCTGGTTGACCCTGTGTTGTGTTAATGTATTGTCTTTTGTCTTGCAATAAAATAAAAAAAATGAAAAAATGAAAAAATAAAAAGATCAGATCCTAATGGGCAAGTGGCACCTTGCATGGCAGCTTCTGCCATCAGTGTATGAATGTGTGTGTGAATGGGTGAACGCTGACATGTAGTGTAAAACGCTTTGAGTGGTTGGAAGACTAGAAAGGAACTATATAAATGCAAGTCCATTTACCATTTACAGTTCTAAAAAAACATGTTCAGATCAAAGAAAAAACAGTTATTTATTATCATCTTGTTTCAGGCAGCTTGGTGGCTACGTACACAGTTTATAACAGTCACTTACATACATGCCCACTGGTCCCTGGGGGCCCATCAACCCTGGTTTCCCCGTGAAGCCCTAAAGAGAGACATTCAAAGAAATGATTCATATGTTTATCATGAAACCTGTAAATCTAATAACTTCAATTTACTGTATTCATTGTTTATTATTGTGGTATTTTTAGTAAAATACCACAACCCATAATGGGAGTCCCTACAAGAAGGCAATATTCCTCACATACAACCAGAAACACGTAATGAATATGTATTGAGAATGATCAAATCTCCATAAACAGTAAAATAGTTAAATATCATCCAAAAAAAGTGTGATCTGCTCACCTTCTCCCCAGCTGGTCCAGGGATCCCATCTTGAGCTGGCTTTCCTGGAGGACCCTGTTGAAGTCACAAATGACTACTTTCAGTATGTTAACAGCTTCAAATGAGCTTGGGAATATGGGCGATTAGAAGGAGAAGTACGGTATGGGCGTACCGGAGCTCCTGGAGAACCTGCCTGTCCTGGATCACCGGCCACACCTGGAACGCCCTTCATGTGAACAGAGAGCATAGAGCTACCTTTAACAATAATACATAGCAACAGGATTTCTTTGTTTCATGGATGGATGATGGTACTACTCTAGTGTTCATATACACATTTCAAAAGGTTTATAGATTAGTCTCAATTTCATTAAAAAATTCTATACTTTTTGTAAAACACTACAGGTGAATAGGGTAAAAAAATTAACAAATAGATAACATCATGAAACTTCCTCAGATGATTACTTCATTAAGACAATTATATTTGTATTGTATTACAAGTTTTCTGAAATTGTATATTTAAATATGTAAATGAGGCATTATCTAATGATAACTTTTGGTGAATTTAGGAGAAACCTACAGAGGCAAATAGACAAAGTAGTAAAATAAACACCTACATGTGTATTTTTCGACACAGTCTCACAGCAGTACGTGAAATAGTCACAACATTTTATGTATTTCATTCGTGTACATAGACATGAATTTCCCTTTTTTTTCTCGTGATGCTCAGCACGACTTTCAACAACGTATTTTCCGTGTGTTTTCCGAATGTCCAGCAACACGTGACACATGTGTCAATTTCTGCTCCAGTCCTTAGGTTAGGTAGTTAGATGTAGGAAAAGACTGACTTGGTTAGGCTTAGGCAACAAAGCTACTTAGTTAGGTTTAGGGAAAGGTTACCGTTTGGGTTAAAATAACACCGGAAGTGTCGTCACTTAAAGGGACTGTTTGTAAGAATCAAAATTGCTTGTTAACAGTGACACCTGTGGCCGTTAAGTCAACGAAAGTCAGCGTCGGGCTCGCGCTTCCTCGCTCTAAATAGACCTGAATGAGCATCGCTCAAAACAGTGAGGCGACACACGTCAGCTAAAAGCACAATATCACTCTATATTTCAGCTGCTTGGCAGAAATATTAGCTGACCAGGTTCAGGTGACTTTATTTGTAACCGTAGGTATATCTGTTTTGCAACAAAAATAGAGGACGAAGACGACCAGACGAAGGTCTCTCCATGAATCACTGCTGATCCTAGTGTTGGCTTTTCTTGCTTCAGGCTCACGACCGCGGTGGGAGGGAGACACCGGCACCCGGTCAGACAATAACGTTTCTTGCTGCGGAGCCCCGTCATGAGAAACCTGTTGGTCTGGAGGAGCTGCAGCATTTATTTCTGAACAAACGTCCACTGTACATTTACTAGATATTCTCAGAGCTACGAAGTCTTCTGCAGTGTGGAGTGTGCACACATCGCGAGCTGAGTGAAGGCAAGCAGGCAGGCAGAGGAGCAGAGTACAGCAGAGACTCCGGCCCTGGAGACCAAAGCTACGGTCTCCCCGGCGTACTACGACCGCGGCCAACACTGTTTAACAGACGGGCTTCACTAGATACAACCAAGAGGTTTTGGTGCTTCCGTGTAGTTTGTGTTGGAGTCTTGTCTGAACAGCGTAGCTACATGCGCATGGGACACCGACCCGGGTGATTTATACGTATAAGAAGTTACAAACAGTCCCTTTAAGTATGGAAGTTCCGTGACAAAAACTACTTCGCTAGCTTTAGGAAAAGATCGCGGTTTGGGTTAAAATAACTCTGGAAGTGCCATTACTTAAGTGCGGAAGTTACATGACAAATAAAGCAACTTTGTCTTCTGGTATCACACGGGACACGAACACCAGTCTCCTGGGCGAAAGTTCTGTGTTTTTTGACACACCCATCCACCCCGACCTCCTCCCAGCACAGCTTACGCCACTCTTTATACTTCCCAGTTCACAATTACGTGGATTACATAAGAGTTGATTCTGGCTGACCATCACAAAAAAAATTGGAACACGATATGTACACGAATCAATACATTCAATTTCATGACTATTTCACAAAGTGCTGTGTGACTGGGCTGTTATTTTGGATGTTTTCTTTCCACTAGTCTGAAAGAAGACATGTTATGGAAGCAAAATAGCCCAAAATCTCAAAATTGACCAGTGCATGAAAAACGCTGTTGTTGCCTGCAGTGTCTCCCCTTAACAGACAGTGTAATAATGTACTGGAAATTGCTGCACTCTCAGCTTTACAAAGAAATTATGTTGTTAAGAAGTTGCCCACTTAAGCCACAAAGCCTGAAAAGCCTAGCCTGTGAACATTTTAATGGGGGCCTGTCATATTGTATTACATTTATGGGCTTGTATAAGGAAATAATACAGACCACCTGCCCTCACAGGTAAACTATCACAGAGACATCATCAACATGCCATTGAGCCAACTAACATCCTCTTGTAATCAGTGCACTTCTCAGATCAAGACTGTCTAATGTTGTGTGCCTGTATCCTCATAAAAGCATCCTCTCCCCTCGCCAACAACTCACTCTGTCTCCTTTAGGGCCGGGAGAGCCAACCGAACCAGGAGCACCCTGCATGGAAGACATCTGACGTTACAAATGTATCTCAATGTTAAAATCAAAATATGGAGATGGCTTGATGGAGCTGGCTAAAAGTAAGGAACGCAGCAAAAACAGAATCATATGAGATGAAAAGTTATACAATGGGAACCTGTGTACCAGGCTTTCCTTCTGGTCCCTCAATCCCCACTCTGCCTCTAAAACCCTGCAACAACACACACAAACAAACGGTTTAGTGTTTATTACAGGTGACTACCAGATGACTTCAAAATAAGCTTATTTTGTTTGTTCTTACCGGCATGCCCGGTAGACCAAACAGGCCATGGAGTCCTGTGCGGCCCTGTAAATGTAGACAATAAGACAATAAAATAAAAAACATAATTCCACTGCAATTTCTGTTTCTACTGTCCAGGTAATAGTTACCTTTGATCCTCTGAGTCCTAACTTTCCATTTTGTCCTGGGGTGCCTCTGTTACCCTTAAATATGAATAAAAACAGACATTCACCTTTAGACTATATAAACAATAGAATCATTTCAAAAAAATATGCAAATCCAGTTTTTTTAAAAGCACTGCAACAACTATGTATCTAGATCAGTGGGATAATCGTATATTGAGTTAGATGTGTTGGGTCAGTGCTGACTAGATAATTTAACCCAAGCTTATTTATACATTTATATTTAATGCTGCACTAATTGATATTTTGTATTAAAAATGGATCAAATGACTAAGTGTAAGGTGTAAGATGTCACTTATAATGATGAACCCACAGAGAATTATTGCCCCACTCTGCAGTTCCCCTCAGCTCTACGTAGCTTATAGCTTCTTTCACATCATTGTTTTGGTTTCATAGCCTGCGACTTTACTGATTTGGTTCAGTGTCAGCGTTGTCTCCAGCAGCAGCAGGCAGCTGTTCTCAGTGAAATAGCTCTGATAAACCCAGTGAACACTACCTGCTCAGCACCAAACAGCAGACAGACACAGTTAGAAACTCGCTGGTGGACAAAGTGGAGCATTTAGCAGCTTGAGGAGTTGGTGGAGACCAAAAACAGAGCTAAAAGGAGAGTGAATATTGGACTTACAGTACATTCACCACAAACACGACTCCAAATGAATGCTAAAATGTTTGATTGCTGTCCCTCTCATGTCAATTGTTACTGGAGATACGAAAGATTTTGCACAAATAAAATATACCTTTTGAAATATTTAAATTGTACACACAGCTTTCATTGTACACTTGCTACTCCACAGATTTTCCTATCATTGTAAAGTAGCAAAATTTGTACCAATAGTAGTAGCACTGGTACTAACAGGAGCAGTAGCAGTGGTCATATGTCAGTCTTTGCTAAGTGCAATGCGGTGTAACGAATGTCCCTTTAGACAATAATGGCTCTGGTTTATTAGCTTTACTTGACCAGGCAGCAATTAAGGTCTCTGACCTTTGGCCCCTGTTTCCCAACAACTCCACCACCACCAGCCTCCCCATCTTCACCCTGAGGAGACAGGACAGAGAAACTCATTAGATTTATGCAACATAACATGCTCTTCCTCCACACTGTGAATGTATAAAAGGTTTTTAGTATAGCTACAAGCAAAAAAAAGGTGACAGAGCTACAGTTTAGCCTTAGTTGTGGGTCTGCCACTTATTTTAATGACAGACAGTCATTAACAAACAAACATACAGTCACTATCAGCCACCATCAGGAAAAGTGTTACCACAATTTATTTCACATTTTGAATTCGACGACTGAGCCTGCTGGTTCACTCTGGACCTTAGAAACAGTAGTTTGTAAAAAAAAAACCTCAAAGGTCTAAATTTCTTCCGAGGCTCTCAGCTACAGTATACAGTATAGTCCTCATCAGCGGCTGGAGTTTGACGAGTATGATAAGGGCCGTGAGAAGTGGCTTACAAGTTACAGACAAAATCTAGCAAGTGGACTTTGAGTTACATTTTTTTGTATAACTACACTTGTAATGTTTTGTGGATTTTAAATTCATGGGAAGCCATTTGAGCACATTTCACAATGTAGTTAACCAGCCAGAGATGTGATGCTGCCCTGCCTTCAAAGGAGAAAGGAAGGATGTGTAACATTAAAAAGATCAAAATGAAATATTAAACCTTGATGAATTAATTGGAAAATGTATAAAAATTAAAAAAATTCAGAAATACACTACAGCTACTTGAAGAATGGGTTTCATGGGGTCAAGACATTCTTTGATGTTTAGTTTAGGGAAGCTTCTATTCTACTGACAAAATATACAGTACAGTATTATTTTCTCTACCATACGAATAACAGTGTCAACAGTCCCAGAGCAGTATTGGGAGGTTGTTTCATACTAAGAACACAAGAGATTTCTGATGATATCCTGATTGCACCTCTTTTCCTCGCGGCCCAGGTTGACCTCTCACTCCCGGAGGACCTGAGGTGCCCCGTTCACCCCTCTCTCCCTGAGGTCCCTGGATCCCTGCAGCACCTGGTGGGCCCTAAGGGAGCAACAAGTTAAGATGTTTAGTTAATGTTAAACGTTAATTTACAGTAAAGTGGTTCTATTTAAATTAGGACCGTCAAAGTTGACGCGATAACGCGTTAACCCAAATTCACATCACACTGCGAAAATATAGTTCAGCTTAACCCAAAACATATGGATTTAGTTTAATTTTATATTTCATCACCAGTGATGTCTTCCTCTTACTCTGTCTCCTTTGGGTCCAGCATCTCCTTTGTCACCATCCAGTCCTCTGAAACCCTAGATAAACATATACAAAGAGCATAGCAGTTTTAGGGAAAACAAGACACATACTGGACCATAAATCACTGCACATTCTGTATTCTTCACTCGTATCACCATATCTGAATTAGCGTGTGGAAGTTTGGGGTAACACTTATAAAAGCAACTTACAACCATTATGCATACTACAAAAGAGAGCAATCAGGATAGTAAATAATGTGGGCTATAGGGAACACACGAACACACTGTTTTTTTAAATTGAATTTTAAAAAGCATTGTGTTCATACAACAAAGAAGAGTATGTGTATTTCAATCTGTGGGGTGGATTTGTGGAATGGGTTGGGTGATGGGTTGAAGCGGAGCACAAATATAAATCAACTTAAAAAGCTATACAAAAAAGATATTTTTGGAGGTATATGGATGAGGAAGAGTTGTGATAAGGGTTGTGATAAGGGTTGGTTTATATCCACTTTTTAACTCCGGATGGATATGTGGGGTGTACATAAACTTGGGATGCTGTTCATGTATTTAATTTGGGTTGTAAATAAATCTGGGATAGTTTATATATTATATCATATTATATTATCATTCTATGATATATGAGTTAATAGAGGAAGTGAGAAAGGGGTAGGGAAATATAAGTTTTACTTCAACCTACTCCTTTTTCGGACACTATTACTCGTTTTGTTTGTTATTATTTTGTATCTGTTTTAATTTATTTTTCTGTACGAAATAAAGTCATTCATTCATTCAACATGACATTACATTTTTACTTTTAGTATTGTTTTCCTCCGTTACTCCTTAGTTTGACTCAAGTCACTTTCATTTCAAATTGTCCTTAAATCCCTAAAAAAGACTGAAAAATAAAAGGACACTGTTTTAACTGAAAGCTGCATTTATCAATATTTTATATCAAGATGTAATATCTTGACATTGTTTGTAATGTGAAAGAGGTCGTTAATAGTGATGGGTCAACCCACAGAGAATTTTTCATCTTATTTGCCTCTTTTAGCTTATTGTTGTTCACTCTCTCAGCTCTCATCAGCGATGTTTCCAGCTACAGCAGGAAGCTTCTTTCAGTGAAAAAGCTCTGATAAATCTACTGTAGACTACTGCTCAGCACCAAACAGCAGACCTAATTAGTGATTAGCTAATGAAGACAGTTGAAAATCTATCAGCTAGTAAGCCCTAAAGCTTTTCCCTGGCTGTAACCAGAGCATTAAAGGGACTGTTTGTAACTTCTTACACGTATAAATCATTCCGGGTCGGTGTCCCTTGCGCGCTCGCGTGTGGCTACGCTGTTCAGACTCAGACTCCAACACAAACTACACTGAAGCACCAAAACCGCAAAGTTATATCTAGCGAAGCCCGTCTTGAAAAACAGTGTTGGCCGCGGTCGGAGGACGCGGAGGAGACCGTAGTCTTGGTCTCCAGGGCCGGAGTGCTCCTCTGCCTGCCTGCCTTCACTCACAGCTCGCTCCACCTCACGTGCATGCCCGCACACTCCACACTGCAGAAGAGTTAGTTTAGCTCTGAGAATATCTAGTGAATGTACAGTGGACGTTTGTGCAGAAATAAATGCTGCAGCTCCTCCAGACCAACAGAGGTTTCCCGTGTCTTGTGAAGTGACGGGGCTCCGCAGCGAGAAACGTTATCGTCTCCGGCCAAAACTCCGGTGTCTCCCCCGTTCCCTCCGGCCGCGGTCGGGAGGCTGAGGCAGGAAAAGCCAACACTAGGATCAGCATTGATTCATGGAGAGACCTTGGTCTGGTCAGCTAACATTACTGCCAAGCAGCTGAAATATAAAGTGATATTGTGGTTTTAGCTGACGTGTGTCGCCTCACTGTTTTGACGGATGCTCGCTCACATTTACGTAGCGCGTGCACACGGGCGAGCGCGAGCAACAGGACACTGACTTTCGTTGACTTAATGGCCACCGGTGTCGCTGTTACAACCAATTTCTGATACTTACAAACATCTGCAAAGCCAACACGTAAGACGGTCACGTCACGGTGCTCAAACTGAGCAGAAACACCCCCCCTCCTATGGTAATGTTGACATTTCATTGAAAACAGAAGACTGTGCTGCTTACTGTGCCACCTGGAAATCCTTTTGGACCAGGAGCTCCAAACATCCCCTAAAAGAGCAAACAGAGCACATTAAAATAGACAGATTGTAATAGTGAACATTACCTCATGATTCAGTACTGCAGTGTGTTTGAGCTGTTTTCATTTCTGGGCGAGTCCAACTCAATTCTCAAGTCCAAGTTAGGTCTCAGGAATGCCAAAACAAATCTCAAGTTGTCTCAGGTCAGGTCAGAAGAAGACTCAAGTAAGGTCTTAAGTCAATTGAGACAATCCCGAGTTAAAGTGGCAGTAGGCAGTATATTTTTGGCATCATTGGGCAAAAATTCCATAATAACCTTTCAGCATGTTGTAATTCAAGTGTTCTGAGAGAAAACTAGACTTCTGCTCCTCCTCATGGCTCTGTGTTCAGGCTTAAGAATATCTAGCCCGTGACGGGAGACTTTGACCAATCACAGGTCATTTCAGAGAGGTAGCGTTCCTATTGGCTGTGCTGCGGCTGGTGGGCGGTGCTTGGTATTTCCTCAAGAGATCTCAACATGGCTGCTGGGTCACAAACTTTCTCATTTTATAGCTAAACAGTACACTACAAGATGATTCTGAGAATATTTGAGAAGAGAAATAAACATTACTGTAACAGAATATTGATTCATATTTGATCAGCGCTGCCTAGTGTGACCGTGTGGTCGGAGTTTGCGAGTGATTGACAGCCGGCTCTCATAGACGGAACCTGGACGGCAGACTCCAGATCAGCTCTTACTGCTTGTTTTCCTCCGCTCTGTGAAATCTTGCAGATGCCATTCGGAGCACCGGAGGAAATCGGAAGACACAGAGGAACATGATTTTTTCAGATTACCGGTCTCATCCACTACTGTCAGGATATTGTGACAGTTTTATACAAATATTTTTTTTAATCATATTTGCTCCATTTCTACCCACTGCAGCTTTAAATATTCAAGATCTGAGGTCATGCACCATCCTTTTTGCTTTTATTGTTCTAGTATTTATCCAGGTCAAAACGTAAGACATGAATGTTTTTGCTTTCGAGTCTAGAGTTAAGTCTAGTTTTTAGGGTTTCGAACAAGTCAAGTCTCACAGCAGTCAAGTCCAAGTCAAGTCTCTATTTTTGTGACTTAAGTCAATCCCTCAAGTCTAAAGCTCTGGCAACAACTCATGCAGACACTTTTCTCAAAGTTTTTACTTACAGTAGAACACATGCAAGTTAATTACAGACAAGCAGTGTACTGTATGTATGCTGTATAGTTCAGTCACTGAAAATAGCAATACAACATTAGAGATAATGAATTCATATTATTTACCATGGGCCCTTCAATGCCATGTAATCCTTTTGTTCCCATAGGCCCTATTTCACCCTGTCAGGGAGAACAAAGACCTCCGTATCAGTCCAATTCTTGATTCAATTTGGCAACTGACCAAACACAACTTTGCAGATTATTGCAATAAAACTCACCATTTCTCCTTTTGGACCAGGAGGGCCATCATTGCCTGGTTGACCCTGACAAAAACAAAACAATAAATAATAACTACAGAAGGTAATTTCTGAAGAAATTGCGGTGTGAATGCTGGATGTTGAGAAGCTGATGCTAAACTGGATCGCTGGTGTCATTGTGTCATGTTGAAACTGTATTGAATGGCTGCATGTGGCCTGGGTTGATTTAGGGGGAGAAATGTCTGTTTTTTTGGACTTAGGGTTGTTAAACTCCCCCTTGTTTTGTTTGATAGGATATTGTCTGTGTTTTTAGTTTTAAAAAAGAGGGAACAGTGAACATGTCTTTTGAGTGTTGATTTTACATCTGTTTTGTTCTGTTGTCCCGTCAAAAATATCAATAAAAAAAGAAGAGTGGGCCAAACTACAAGTGGAGAAGTGTAGAAACCTTATTCAGAGTTACACAAAGCTTGATTACAGTTATTACCTCCAAAGGCTGTGCTACAAAAGGGTACCAATATTTTTGTCCATGCTATTTTCGTTCGTTTTATTATTTTAGTTTCAGTTATATTCACCTTGAAACAAAGAATGACTTCTGTCAGTTATTACTTAAAGTTACCATGAGGAACTCTCATTTTGTGTTGATTTTGGCGGTCCCTGTGGACGAAAGTGGTAGTTTTTCCAAGCACCAGAATCCCTTTAGAAAACCTCTCATTTTACTGCAGTAAGGTCTGTCAGTTCGCCCCACACAGTCCTGGTTCTGGTTCTCCTGTGCCTCCCTTCCCTCCAGCAGGCACAGCAATACGGCCTATAGGCCCAGCAGCATGGAGTCGGTGTATAAGAACGCCATTTTTTATTAAATTTACCTGAGTGCCTCGAGGTCCAGGTGAGCCTGTCTCTCCCACTAATCCTGATGATCCCTGTTTGAGATGTGATAAGATTAAATAATTACACTGCCGCACTGATTCTCCATCCATAGGTACTCCAACAGTACTGTATGTAAAGTCTATTAATTGGAAAACATACTGGTGGGCCTTTACGACCTCGTGGACCAGTTGGGCCTTGATCCCCCTGAGCAGGAGAAATAAAAACAAAGTAAACAATTATTCTGGCAGACTAAAATGATTTGAGGGAATGTGGCGAAGCCTCCCCATATGAACTCACCTCGGACCCGTTCAGTCCAGGTGGTCCGACACCGCCTGTGGCCCCTGGTGCACCCTAGAAAATTTCATCTCAAAATGAGTGTTTGTTGTCATCTCCTTACCCGAGGCAGCTCATCATCAGCAGGTACTGTAGCACTTGTATGAACACCGTGAGGTAAATAGAAACACTATTGCATGCTCACCACTGATCCTGGAGGACCCTTCATTCCATAATGTCCAGAGTCTCCCTGATTAAAACACAGTAATGAACACAGTGAGACTTTTCAGGGAGGGGAATAAAGACACAATTAGACCAATAGAGTATAACAGATGTCCTACCTTTGCTCCTGGAGGTCCAGGAAGCCCCTGAATGCCTCTTTTACCTAAAGAACCCTGATAAGCACAAAGTGCAGTCAAATTTTACATCAAGTCAAGTTGATTTATACCAACTCACTGACACAGTTTTTCAAAAGTAAGGATTTGTTGCTTTTCTCTGTTTTATATAACTGTAAGCTGTATATCTTTAGTTTGGACTGTTGATCAAACAAAACAAGACATTTATAGGGCGTCCCAGTTGCTCGGTAATACAATGGATAATGCACTAGTCAAGCACAGGAGGAGTGATTCAAAGTAAGATTCTGGGTTCCAGTCCAACCACAGTCAACCTTTATAAGATAACAGGGCGATTTATTGATGAAAGAGATGGAGGTAGTTATGCTGGAAGACTATAAGTCATTCATGTAACAAGCAGAGGCCCGTTTGTGGGTCTGCTATTACAAACCCATGCTGTGCAGCAAAACATTGGTCAAACAGATAGAACTTCATGTTAAATTCTAGTGGAGTATCCAAACCATAGATACGTATATGCTGCATTGGCCTTGGGATCGCACGTCAACGTCGCCGCCATAGTGGGGAGGACAGGACTGGCCTGTAAACACATACAAGTGAACAGGGGAGCTGCGGTTTTTCCGGATAAAAAGCACTATAACGTTTACATTTCTCAACCGATTTCAATGAGTCGTTGTTATATTCAGGCGTTTCTAATCTACATGGAGTACTGCAGGTTAGATCCCCCCAACCCCCAAAAAACATTTTTTGGGTGAAAAAAACGGTTCAGTAACGTTACGTTACTGCTTTCGGTTAACGGATCACCGGCCGGTTTGTCTGTTGATATGATTTTAAAAAGTCATACTCTTAAAACACATTTTCCTTTAAGCATTTTTCCCATCATCAACATTACAGTTTAAGTTACATCTTTACAAAACATTTGCTTCGTTGGTCATCAGATAAGAGCTAGCTAGCATTTGTTGCTAGCTAATCCTCAACTCAAGCTAATGTTAGCTTATAGATCTTCATGTCTAACATAATATTCTCTTTAAAACTTGAAATTTACGACATGCGTCTAATTAACAATGAAGCTGACATGGCATGTCTTAGGTTTTGGAACAGTAACATTAACTATCAGAAAAATGAATTATTTTCCACCACGTGAGTTATTAGTTAACGCTGATACACACTCTTTTGAGCGTCTGGCAGCAATTATAGCCTAATATTGAGATTTTAAGAAACTGGAGACAAAACTTTCTTTTTCTAATCCTCATAGATCATAAATCCGTGAATATAAAAACGACTCATTGAAGTCGGTTGAGAAACATAGACGTAATGCTTTTTATCCAGAAAAGCGGCAGCTCCCCTGTTCACTTGTATGTGTTTACAGGCCAGTCCTGACCTCCTCAATATGGTGACGATGCTGACGTATCGCAGCAACGGGCTGAAACAGCCAATGTGGTATCTACTTATATATATATATATATCCCGAATACCATTTTTTGGGCTTCGAAGCTTCGGTGAGTAATATTCGAAGGTATTCGAAGCTTCATTTTCGCGGTGCGGCAGAGCAAGCTGACATGTTCTTCTGTCTGTCTGTCTCCATTTATACCATTTCATTGCCCGGGACAATGCTCTACACTCAACAAACAGTGATATCCATCTGAGAATAACTAATAATAATTCATGTTGAACATGAATAATGAATAATGTTGTGGGATTATTCCTTATTTCATGGGCTTTTTTGGGGATTTATACATTAATATAACGTACTTATAAATAAACAAAAAAAAAATACAACAAAAAAATGAGCATTTGAATAGAGATCGAACACCATGGCAACGGTCGAAGCTTCGAAGTATTCGGGTCAGCCCTAATATATATATACATATACATATATATGATCCCAACTATACCAAATATGTCAGGCATGACATCATCAGGGCTGTTTCCTCAAACTGGAAAAAGCTCCTCCCGAGTCATGAAATTGTTTCAGGCTGAGTATAACTTTCCGTGACAAGTAAACTGATCTTCAGTGATACCCTTTTAAATAGTCTCGACTAGTTGTCAGTCTTACAGGAAGGCCAACAGGTCCACGTTCTCCTGGTTCCCCTTTATATCCCTGGAGGGCACAAAACAACATGCAGACGAAATCAGTTGGTCCATCGTAGGTCATGTTACATGTTATTAATATATGCTGAAACGGTAAAACCATATTTTTGTCGTTTTAAATGACTTATTTCCTATGAAGTTAAGTTAAAATTGAATAGACATATGCACCAGGATGATGTTACTCAAGGATATTTAATGATTAACGTATTCCACTTGATTGCATTTATGTTGAATAAAAAGCATTGAAACATTAAATAAATGCTACCCTGTAAAAGAATATGATATGCACACAGCTGTAAAGTAGTAGAAGTAATTGTGGTAATAGCAGTAGCATCGGCAGTAATAGTTTCAAACACTACAGCTTTGGTTGAGGTTCAAAGGCTATTTCCAGCCACTAGATGGAGATATAGTCAAACCTCTATGGCACCTGCAGAGCATCTAAAGGAACAGAGGATCACAGCAGAGGAGGCTGATATTCATTAAAATCTATTTCTTTATACTGACCTTCTCCCCAGCTCTCCCCGTGTCTCCACCTGGTCCAGGCTCACCAGTGAAACCCTGCAGTCCAGGACACACAGAAAACACAACTTCATGCCTTGATGCAAATGTTGGCTACAAACCGACTCGTATAACCTCAGAGCTAATGTAAGCTCTGTAATAGTGATATCTAGAGCAAACAGAATGAGCTGCGGAGGTGCTGAGTGACCTTGACCTCTGACCTAGTATCAATGCATTTAAAGTAGTACACCGGTGTCTGAAATTATTAATTATTTACAATATAGACCACTCTATACTCAACATTGTCTCCTATAAAATGATGTTTCCATTAGAGCTGTCAAACGCGATATTAACGCAAATTTGATTTAACACCACTCATTTCTTTAACGCATTAACGCAACATGTGATTTTTAGATTGTATCCGGCTGACTCATTAAAGCTAGAGTGAAGATACTGGCATCATATGAAACTAAAAACATAAAGAATCCATCGGTACCAACCATGTCATACTAGCTTGTCGGGAAGAAGGTTAAATAACGCTCCAAACCTACACTAAATTTTGGTGAGGAAAAGCTGTTGTGGCCATTTTCAAAGGGGTCCCTTGGTAAATGGGTTCTATGGGTACCCACGAGTCTCCCCTTTACAGACATGCCCACTTTATGATAATCACATGCAGTTTGGGGCAAGTCATAGTCAAGTCAGCACACTGACACACTGACAGCTGTTGTTGCCTGTTGGGCTGCAGTTTGCCATGTTATGATACGAACATATTTTTTATACTAAATGCAGTACTTGTGAGGGTTTCTGGACAATATCTGTCATTGTTTTGTGTTGTTAATTGATTTCCAATAATAAATATATACATACATTTGCATAAAGCAGCATATTTTCCTATTCCCATGTTGATAAGAGTATAAAATACATGACAAATCTTCTTTTAACGTAAATTTTGAACAGATAAAAAATGTGTGATTAATTTGGGATTAATCATGATTAACTATGGACAATTATGCGATTAATTGCGATGAAACATTTTAATCAATTGACAGCCCTAGTTCCCAGACAACTAAATTACATTCTTAATTAAGTGTCAAGGGAGAGGTATTTTCTCCCAGATTACGGTCACAGTTTTAAATATGGGATTAAAGTTGTAAATTGAAACAAAAAAAACGACTTAGGTTAGGTTTGGTAAAACACGGTTTGGCTTAAAATAAGTATGTTTGTTACGTTATTTAAGTTACGGATGTAAATTAAAACAAGTCAACATTGACTTTTGTCAAACGTCACAAACAGCGGCCACAGACTGCTGAAACCTCACAGATAGAGAGAAACTTTGGAATGCATCTTTGTACAGAGACGAGGAAAGTGGATTTTTGTCACTTACACATATCACAATAGGAGGGGATCTTTTCATGGCCAATATGAACAGGGGAAACCTGTCTCTGTTGCTCTCAATTTTCATATGGCCACCTGACTTGTCATACAACTAAAACACATGTACAATACGGACAGGTGATTGTCATCAAGCAAACACATCAGTCAAAACCAAATTCAAGAAGATCTGATTTCTCTCCCCTCATTCCCTGTCATCATTCTACTGTTGGCTGTCTAATAAAGTCATAAATTACCTATTCAAAAATAAAATAATCATAATAATAAAAAGAAGATGTGATGAAGCCTATCTTGCTCCCGGATTTCTTATTTGCATGACAATAACTAACGTAAAAGAAAACGACTAGAAACAATATTCCCAATATTCATAATGGTTTACAAAATGGAAATTGGTATACAGGTAGATGGGATAGAGCATGTTATTTTTTTCCGCATCTAAAGGGTGCATGACAAAAAAAGTTTGTGAATGGTAAATGGACTTATTTTTTATGTATATAGCACTTTTCTAGTTGTCCGACCACTCAAAGCACTTTACACTACATGTCAGCATTCACCCATACACACACACATTCATAAAATAAATTATCATTATACACTGATGGCAGAGGCAAAGAGCTAACCTGCCCATCAGGATCTAATCTAAATACTCATTCACACACCAATGGCTCAGCCTTCGGAAACAATTTGGGGTTCAGTATCTTGCCAAAGGAAAGTTAAACATGTCTGGAGAAGCCGGGGATCGAACCACCGACCTTCCTAGCTTATAGCCTATATAGACTACTTAGATTAGATTGGGGGACCACAGCCAACACTTTACCAGGAACCAGCATTTAGTCCCCAAGCTCAAACACTCACCTCATCACCTTTCTCCCCTGGTGAAGCCTCTTCTCCTTTAAAACCTCTGGGACCCTGATGGGAAAAAACAACTGCAAATGTTACCAAATGATACAGACTGAACACTGGCAAAACACGGAGTGAATTGAATTCTCTAAATGTGAGTACTGGTAGTCCTCACCTGCAGCCCAGGTAGCCCTGGTGGTCCACAACGTCCATCTACTCCTTGACTGCCATTCCTGCCCCCCCTCCCTGTCTTGCCGGGGACACCCTTTGGCCCAGGGTAACCCTAGCACACATATACAATCACAGGATGTTAAGTTCAAGGGACAACGCAGTGACTGATGTTAGAGATAGGATTTTTAGTTTCAATATTTACCATGTCTCCTCTCTGTCCTGGCATTCCTCTGTGCCCTGGATCTCCAGGAATACCCTTGATAATGAATACATTTTAATAATTGTTTATGTTTAATTTTGACATCTGTGACAAGAAAAAACACGGTTAAAACTGGGACAGAAAAAGAGGATAGGCAAAAAAGGTAAAGGAATAAAATCAAGTATAACTTCATCATGCAAATTTACTTATGTAAACATTAAGGATGCTGAACTCACTGGAGGGCCAGCTTTGCCCATTTCACCCATGGGTCCAGGTGGGCCGGGGTTCACCTTAGGAGCAAGGCAAATAGAAATCAGTGACTTACTCTGATTGAGTATCTCAGATCTATCAATCTAAGAGCTGAGCTACTCACCGGCCAGCCAGCTCTGAGCATTTGATAGAAGGCTGATCTCTGGAAAAATAAGCAATGACAATCAGAATTGAAAATGATTAGGACTGTCAATCGATTAAAATATTTCATCATGATTAATTGCAAAATGAATCACACATTTTTTTCTGTTAAAAATGTACCTTAAAGGGAGATTTGTCAAGTATTTAATACTCTTATCAACATGGGAGTGGGCAAATATGCTGCTTTATGCAAATGTATGTATATATTTATTATTGGAAATCAATTAACAACACAAAACAATGACAGATATTGTCCAGAAACCCTCACAGGTACTGCATTTAGCATAAAAAATATGCTCAAATCATAACATGACAAACTGCAGCCCAACAGGCAACAACAGCTGTCAGTGTGTCAGTGTGCTGACTTGACTATGACTTGCCCCAAACTGCATGTGATTATCATAAAGTGGGCATGTCTGTAAAGGGGAGACTCGTGGGTACCCATAGAACACATTTTCATTCACATGTCTGGAGGTCAAAGGTCAGGGTACCCCTTTGAAAATGGCCATGCCAGTTTTTCCTCGCTGAAATTTAGCGTAGGTTTGGAGTGTTATTTAGCCTTCTTCGCATCAAGCTAGTATGACATGGTTGGTACCGATGGATTCCTTAGGTTTTCCTAGTTTAATATGATGCCAGTATCTTCACTATAGCTTTAAAATGAATTTGCGTTAACGCGTTATCAGCCCTAGTAGTGATCTATTAAAACAATAAATGTGTTAAGTTAATAATTAAAGGTAGTAAAAATCTAGTCAATGTCACAGTTAAAATGAAATCCAGATATTTTGGTCAGTTTTGAAGTGAAACCTGCTGTAGACCTCGCTAAGAAAGAGTTTCCCAGATGTTATGGGGACTTTTCAGTAAAAAATCAAAAAAATAAAGTTAATCCACTGGGTCTTCACATCCTCAGATGATGGATGTACATGAAAACTTTTCTCTTGGTTCTTGCAGCCAACAACAGAACATGTAGCGTACTTTGCTCCCGCCGAGATAGCGAGGAAATCACAACGGCGGACAGCGAGGTAGATTCCGTAAGTAAGTACTCCGTGAGCGGGGATGGTAACCTAACTTGAATTTACTTTGGGCAATTATGATGCAACCATTGTCTCCACTGCAGAATAAGATGCTCTTTTTTCTGTTATTAGATTTGAACTGACAAGATGGATAAAACTAATAATGCCTGTTGCAACTTTAGGTTCCTACATAAGCCAAACAGTACAGAACACAGCAGAGTATAAAGGCACTGAATAAACATCCATTCAAGTAGGACAGCTGAGAGTGAGCACACAGCTACTTGAACACAGTTGGTTGACTTGGCTCTCACACTTCATGTCTTGGAACACTTGAGATTGCAGATGGAGCCAAAAGACATGAGCGGGTGACAAAGTGTTGAGAGCTCCATGCGGTGCATCTTGTAGTGCTCTGATGGTTGTTAACCGATACAGCACCGAGCTGAACTCCGAGAGTCGAGAGAACTCCAGCACACAGGAGTCCTTCTGGTTTATTACACCACCCAGCTCTGCTGCTCCAGGTCATATTTGTCTTGGCAGCGGTGCTGCAGCGGGGGTATGAGTTGAGGCTGGCCAACCCTGTCAGACTGGCAGAGAGGCCTGGACCTCCCTTAAGTCTTGCTGTGTCAGTCAGAGCCTCCAGTGTACTCTGAGAAAGCGGCAACACTGAGGCCTTTCACAGGCAGCTCGACCCTCCTCGTATAGCTGGTCAAAAAGCAAAGCACAGGGCCTGACCCTGGCATGAGATCTGGATGGGCTCCAGCTATAATGCTTGGCAGATACTTCAGCTCTCATTACAGTCTGTGAGAGCACAGAGAGCTGTGGCCATCTAAATACACACTCAGCCCTGTTTGAAATAGATGCCCTCCATGTGACTATATAAAATCACTACATGAACACTGTAACTCTGATTTGATCCTCACATCTTCATATTTTCACAAATATAAAGGATAATCTAGTTCATTACAATCTTGGGTCTTATTTTTGTAGTTTTAGTGTTACGCATACCAAAACACTGATCCAACCGTACCTAAATACCAATATTTTGGGTGCTTCCTGAAGTTTAACATCTAAATAAAGTGGTTTAGAACAGTGGTGCTCAACCTGGGATCTGGGATCAGAGGAGGTGCGTCAGGATTTGTGTCCGCTGTGAGGTTGACAAAATCCATCATTGGGCAAAAACCTTTCAGCATATTGTAATTCAAGTTTTCTGAAAGAAAACTAGACTTCTGCACCTCCCCATGGCTCTGTTTTCAGGCTTTAAAAAATCTAGCCAGTCACGGAAGACTTTGGCCAATCACAGATCATTTCAGAGAGAGAGTTTTCCTATTGGCTGTGCTCCGGCTGGTGGGCGGTGCTTGGTATTTCCTCAGCAGATCTCAACATGGCTTCCGGGTCACAAACTTTCTCATTTTACAGCTAAACCGTGCACTACAAGATGATTCTGAGAACATTTGAGGAGAGAAATAGGCATTACAGTAACAGAATATTGATTCATATTTAATCAGCGCTGCCTAGTTTGACCGTTTGGTCGGAGTTCGCGAGTGATTGACAGCCGGCTCTCATAGACAGCAGCTCGACGGCAGACTCCAGATCAGCTCTGACTGCTTGTTTTCCCCCGGTCTGTGAAATCTTGCAGATGTCGTTAGGAGCACCGGAGGACAACGGAGGACACAGAGGAACATGATTTTTTTCAGATTACCTGTCTCATTTACTACTGTCTGGACATATTGAGTTTTATAAAACGTCAAGTCTGGATACACATCTGTTTTGTCTGATTGCCTTACTTCTTGTGTTTTTATCACAATTACTCTGCTGAATACAATGTTATTGTAACCAATGGAGATGAAATGACCAATTATCTGAATTCAAACAAATTAGAGGATAAATTAAAAAAAAAAAAAAATGGTGGCTGATGCCACGTGGACAGTACATTATATACAAGTATTATTAAACACCAGTTGAACATGGGGCTCATGGATGATAATGATTGATGGAAGTGTAAAAATTAAGCTCATTATTTTCTTCTTAGTAGCTAAAACTTAACATTTTGATGACAAAAGTTTTTCACCAATACTATACGGGTATTGATATACAAGTACACAAACAGCTAGATCATCTGTTCACTTTCAAGAGTTGATGTCATTTTTTTATTGACAATGTCTTATCATTGAGGCTGACTTCAGGACATAAAGCTCTTTATGAAAACGTTAGTGGGAGCTTCAAACCTGTGTGTATAGACTGCATCATCATGCTGGTTTATATGTGTTCATGAACTGCATCAATTTAAACACTCTGAGAGTTATATATATTAACTAAACCCATTTTTTCAATCATAGAGAGCTGCTTGGGGATATTGTGGTATTAAGACAGGGTGACATTAGCAGTCAGGAATAGACAAAGTGTGGTGAGGACATTGAGGATGTTGGTTGGAGACAACCTCAAGAGGACAAATGGACTAAAAAGGACGTTGACGAGCACTCTGTACAGCGTGGTCCAAATCTTCAAGAGTTCAGTTCAGTTCCAGCTGGATTGCAGCGTTGGTGTTTGTATTCAGACTTACCCTAAAAGCAGCCCAGTCCTCCTCAGAGTTCTTCCATAGGTAGAGAGTGGGAAGTCCTGGAGGACCTGGAGGCCCTGGATCGCCTCTCCTCCCATCCAGGCCTGGAATACCTTGAGAGCCCTAGAGGAGAACAAATAAAAGGAATCCCAGTAAGTAAAACACACACTTCATGAATGGAAAAAAGGATAAAAGATAACATATCTTTCAAAGTTAAAAAAAAAAGTTACTTATACTAACTGTTTATAAAAAGCAGAGGTCCTTGGTTAAGCCAGATGAAAACCAATCACCCTCTCACACATTATGTTTGCTATGATTCAAATGGGCTGTTGTTCTTGTAGCTCAAGTGCAAAAACATGGAAACATGGAGTATGTCGGGTTTGACCGACGAAGTGCGAGCACAGGCGTGAGCAACAGAACGCTAACTGTCATAACGGACACAGGTGTCACTGTTACTGATTCTTACATATAGCCCCTTTAACAAGTATTGAGTTTGGCTCCATAAGCCTGATATATCGTATCCTGTTATATTTCCATAAACATGCTACTTGGAACAGGGTGCATGTCTTCTCATCTGATAACATTTTTCATTATGATTACTTAATTGCATACTTGGCCCATGCACATCTTACCTTGTCACCTTTGAATCCAATATAGCCTTCTCTCCCAGCACATCCCTGTAACAACAAAAAGGCATTGAGCTATTTTTCCATATACATCTTATTGGCCTGCTTGTCTTCCATCAACTACGGTGTGATGAGCTTACAAAAAAGTCACTGTGGTCTCTCCAGGACTGTATTAATACAATATGTTTTGACAGCAATCTCTCTACCCTGCAATTTTAAAAGCTGAATAACAACCAGTATGAGTCAATTTCACGTGGGCTGATGCAACCACACTGTTTGCACAGAATAACCATAACCTCCACTTACAACCGAAATATAGGCCCATCAAAGAGAGGCAGTTTGGGGAGTTACATAAGCCACTCTGGGAACATTGCTCTATTGAAAAAAGAAACAGTTTGTACTGCTGCTGATATTTTGGTACCACCAGTGACAAAAGCTATATCTGTGCTAGAGGTTTCCCAAAGTGAACTTGGAGGTTTCCTTAAGGAGTGGATCCCAAAGTGAGGTTTGCAGCCCCTCCAGAGTTCTTAAAGAGGTTGAAAAGTTTACAGAAATAGTTCAGCCAGATATATGCTATATGTGAGATGAGAAAATCCATATCAATCCTAAACCAGTGCAGTGTGGAGCAGGGGAAGTGGTGTGGTTAGCCTAGCTTGACAAACACTGTAAGCAGGAACAGCTAAAACAGAAGCCTACAACACCTTTGGCCAAAGCACACTGATTAACACATTGCACCTGCAAAAAAACAACCATTTGTAGATTAGATTACGTGCTGGAACTATTTTTTGGCAAACACCTTGACTGTGTGCACCTTCCCTAAATCAGTGAGGTTGCCAGGTTTGATACCATCAGGCCTGTATATCAGACTGGCAATATGTCATCCAGAGTAGGCTCGCATGACCACGCCCCCTTTTGGGGGAAAACAATCCCGTGTCCCTCGTAGACGGTAACAGCATAACCAGAGGAAGTTGAAACATGTCCCCAAACTTCATCTTTAAACAAACCGGTTTAAATTAATAACGCTATGCCGAAGAAGAGTTGCTGTGTAGCTGGTTGCACCAGCAATAAATCCAAAAGCGCTGAACACCAATTAGTTCCCCTGCCATGTCCTAAAGAAGAAATAATAGAGGGGCTTTATGGCTCTAAGCTATAGACCAGACCAGCGTCTCATCACCGAGGCTGCGCTCCGGTATGGGGGAAAGAAACTCGCCATCACAGGAAAGAAAATGATGAAAAGCTGTTGTGTAGCGGGTTAACCGAGGCTTTCACACTGAGATTTGACGCACATACGATACGTGAATATTCACTGTCAGTGTGCTAAATGGCTAAATGATGCTGGTGACAGTGACTAACATGGCTAGCTAACGTTAGCTTGAGTGTGAGGCTGCTGCAGTAATAAAGTCATACATTAACGTTATAGCAGCATCAGACTGTCGTCTCCAACTAAATCTCAGCCTATAGATCAAACAGTTGGCTATTAACAGGCTGGTTATTTACAGACAACATTTAGTCTAACATGATGCAATCAGATATGTAGAGATGTCTGGATAAGCAAAATCCGTCCACTGTGTTGGACAGGGGAAGACTGAAGGGACAAGGCGGTGATCAACCTTAATTTATCAAGGTATCATGAACGCTCAGGTTCAGGCAAGGTCACAAAATAATTATTAGACATGTGTATAAAACAATGTTTGTATAACAAGAGATGAATGCATATGAAATTGTTAAAAAATTACAATGCAAGGCTGCGTCAAATTGCACTGAAGTCTATGGGATCTTCAGTTTTCTTTCCCCCAAAAGGGGGCGCGGCCTTGACTTTTTGCGAAGTACCCGTATGTGCCGGTCTGATGTATTGTAACCTGACCTGAGCTCACGGCTGTATTTGGCAAATCACACCACAGCGGGAAAGATTGCACTGAAGTGCACAGCAGATCTGTTGTTCTTAAAGAAATAGTTACAGCACATAACTCACAAGAAAACCGAAATTGTTGTTTTTACATTTCTGTTTGACTGCACATTTAACAAATGAGATACAACGTGTTAACAGAGCCAGGCTAGCTGTTTCCCCTTGGTTCCCGTCTTTTATGCTAATCGAGGCTAACCATGTCCTGACTGCTGCTCTGAACTTAACACATGAGTTGATATCCATCATGTCATGTCACTCTTGAAAAGAATAAGCATATTTCCCAAAATGTTTTTATTTTGTATTTCAATATCATCTAAATTCAATTAAATTAACGGAATAAGCTCTGTTCGAGAACTGATAAGCCTGACTTCACATGTTCATAGGAAGTTCAAGTGTAAAATCATGGAAACATGGAGTATGTCAGGAGGATCAAAAAGATGGTTCTTTAACTTGGGACCTGTTCATTGATGATTGACCAATGATAATATTTATTACAGTACTCATCACTCACTCATCTTCAACCGCTTATCCGGGGTCGGGTTGCGGGGGCAACAGCTCCAGCAGGAGACCCCAAACTTCCCTTTCCCGGGCCACATCAACCAGCTCTGACTGGGGGATCCCGAGGCGTTCCCAGGCCAGTGTGGAGATATAACCTCTCCACCTAGTCCTGGGTCTTCCCCGTGGCCTCCTCCTAGCTGGTTGTGTCTGGAACACCTCCCTAGGGGGGCGCCCAGGGGGCATCCTTACCAGATGCCCGAAACACCTCAGCTGGCTCCTTTCAACGCAAAGGAGCAGTGACTCTACTCCGAGTCCCTCACGGATGACTGAGCTTCTCACCCTATCTCTAAGGGAGACCCTCCTGAGAAAACCCATTTTGGCCGCTTGTACCCGCGATCTAGTTCTTTCGGTCATGACCCAGCCCTCATGACCATAGGTGAGATTAGGAACGAAGATTGACCGGTAGATCGAGAGCTTTGCCTTCCTGCTCAGCTCTCTTTTCGTCACAACGGTGTGGTAAAGCAAATGCAATACCGCCCCCGCTGCTCCGATTCTCCGGCCAATGTCACGTTCCATAGTCCCCTCACTCGCGAACAAGACCCAAGGTACTTGAACTCCTTCACTTGGGGTAAGGACTCATTCCCTACCCGAGTAGGCAATCCACCGGTTTCCTACTGAGAACCATGGCCTCAGATTTAGAGGTGCTGATCCTCATCCCAGCAGCTTCACACTCGGCTGCGAACCAATCCAGTGAGTGCTGGAGGTCACAGACCGATGATGCCAACAGGACCACATCACCTGCAAAAAGCAGCGATGAGATCCTCAGCACACCAAACTGCAAACCCTTCTCCCCTCGACTATGCCTCGATATCCCGTCCATGAATATCACGTACAGGATTGGTGACAAAGCGCAGCCCTGGCGGAGGCCACACCCCATCGGAAACGAATCCGACTTACTGCCGAAAACCCGAACACAGCTCTCGCTTTGGGCGTACAGAGATTGGATGGCCCTAAGAAGTGCCCCCCTCACTCCATACTCCCGCAGCACACCCCACACGCCTTCTCCAAGTCCACAAAACACATGTAGACTGGATAGGCATACTCCCAGGCCCCCTCCAGGATCCTTGCGAGAGCGAAGAGCTGGTCCGTTGTTCCACGGCCAGGACGGAATCTGTATTGTTCCTCTTCGATCAATGTTTCGACTATCGGCCGAACCCTCCTTTCCAGCACCTTGGAATAGACTTTACCAGGGAGGCTGATTAGTGTGATACCCCTATAATTGGCACACACTCTCTGGTCCCCCTTTTCGAACAGGGGAACCACCAACCCGGTCTGCCACTCCTTAGGCACTGTCACCAACTTCCACACAATGTTGAAGAGACGTGTCATCCAAGACAGCCCCTCCACACCCAAAGCCTTCAGCATTTCTGGACAGATCTCATCAATCCCCAGGGCTTTGCCACTGTGGAGTTGTTTGACTACCTCAGTGATTTCCACCAGGGAAATTGATGATGGTCCCCCATCAGCTTCCAGCTCTGCCTCTACAATAGAGGGCATATTGGTCGGATTCAGGAGTTCCTCAAAGTGCTCCTTCCATCGCCCGATTACCTCCTCAGTTGAGGTCAACAGTGTCCTATCCTTACTGTACACAGCTTGGATGGTTCCCCATTTCCCTCTCCTGTGGTGCCGGACGGTTTTCCAGAAGCACCTTGGTGCCGACCGAAAGTCCTTCTCCATGGCTGCTCCGAACTCCTCCCACACCCGCTGCTTTGCCTCCTTCACGGCAGTGGCTTCTGCCCTTCGGGCCGGTCGATACCTTGCAACTGCCTCTGGAGTCCTCCGAGATAACATATCCCGGAAGGCCTCCTTCTTCAGTCGGACGGCTTCCCTGACCAAGGGTTGCTGCCCCTTGAGGCACCCAAGATCTTTAGACCACAGCTCACCGCCGCAGCTTCAGCAATGGAAGCTTTGAACATCGCCCTCTCGGGTCCAATGCCTCCAACCTCCACAGGGATGCCAGGAAAGCTCCGCCGGATGTGTGAGTTGAAGATCTCTCGGACGGGGGCCTCCTCCAGACGTTCCCAGTTCACCCGCACTACCCGTTTGGGCTTACCAGGTCTGTCCAGAGTCTTCCCCCACCCTCTGACCCAACTCACCACAAGATGGTGATCAGTTGACAGCTCCGCCCCTCTCTTCACCCGAGTGTCCAAAACATGCGGCCTCAGATCAGACGATATGATTACAAATTCGATCATCGACCTTCGGCCTAGGGTGCTCTGGTACCATGTACACTTATGAGCATCCTTATGTTCAAACATGGTGTTCGTTATGGACAGTCCATGACTAGCACAGAAGTCCAATAACAAACGACCACTCAGGTTTAGATCAGGGAGGCCATTCCTCCCAATCACGCCACTCCAGGTGCCTCCATCATTAACCATGTGCGCGTTGAAGTCTCCCAGCAGAACTATGGAGTCCCCTACTGGAGCCCCATACAGGACTCCATTCAGGGTCTCCAAGAAAGCCGAATACTCCGAACTGCTGTTCGATGCATACGCACAAACGACAGTCAGAGTTTTCCCCCCCCATAACCCGAAGGCGTAGGGAGGCAACCCTCTCGTCCACCGGGGTAAACTCCAACGTAGCAGCACTCAGCCGGGGATTTATGAGTATCCCCACACCCGCCCAGCGCTTCACACCATGGGCAACTCCAGAGAAGAATAAAGTCCAACCCCTATCCAGGAGTACGGTTCCAGAACCGAGGCTGTGCGTAGAGGTAAGCTCTACCAGATCCAACTGATAGCGCTACACCTCCCGCACAAGCTCTGGCTCCTTCCCTCACAGAGAGGTGATTTATTTCAGTTATTGGTAATAAATGAAAAGGGGGCCTATCTTGACTGTCATTCTGCTGTGGTCAGTTAAAAATTTCGAAAACGTACATCGTTTCCAAAGCTCCCGCTTATGATTACAACTTGAAGGGACAAACATTTGCCAGTTTTAAAAGCAGCATGTTGCAGGAAAAGGCGCATGAATGACACAATAATTTGCAAGGCATTAAGCGCGCAATGAAAACGTTGTTCTTGCTTTAGGCGTGTCATTTGTACGCCATGTAGTCGTCACTGACTGCAATGGCAAGCGACGTACATGAAACCTGCCTTGGCGGAGGTCTGCGCTCTCCGAGTGCACTTCTAGTTGGTTTTGTTTTGTCCATAATGGTTTAGGAACTAAATTGTATCTACGGCCTAATAAATGAATTCCATCCTAAAGGGATGCTTACCCTTCTTCCCCACGGTCCGATTGGACCAGGAGAGCCATTGTGGATTCGGTAGATTCTCTGGTCAGATCCATAAATGATGTTCCCTGTTCCAATAGCAGGTACAGATGGCAGTGACTCAATGTGCTGCAGTCTGGAATGCCGCCCTTCCTCATTGTTTCTTAAAAGAGGGTAATGGCTATTTGTCTCCCAATGTCCCTTTGACGCCATCGATGGTATCATGTTCTCGTCCATCCGTAAAGTAACATCATGAGATGTCACCTGTGTCAGTGAATCAGGTGAGGTTAAGTCGACTACATCATATAAGGCTATGTCTGCCGCTGCGCTTTTTTGGATGATATTTTCATCTAACTTTTGGATGGTTGGCAAGGATTCAATGTCATGAACTCTTCTGTCTTCATTGTTAGTGGCCAACATGATGTGAGGCTTATCATCAAGTACAAAGCCACGACTTTGGTCTGTAGCATCTCGATGGGTGGAGTCCAACAGGTGATCCTGAGAGAAAAGACAGAATAGAAATCATAAAGTTGTGTCATGTGTAACTCTGGAAATTAGACAGCAAAAGAAGAGCATGTTGAGAACCAGGAGCAGTAGTAGGCAGGTTGTATAACATCCTTTACATTCACTGTAATTAAAGAAATGGGCCTCATTCGCTAATAAATTCCTAAATTTCTTCTTCAATTTGTTCTTATGAAAGGTCCTAAGAGAATTCAATGTGAGACTCACGACATGTTCTTAAACCTTAGATTTGTTCGTACTTGTGTTCTTATAATCATGAATCCCATTGTCCTCGTAAATTGAAGGCAAATGCCAGTTGATCCTAATTAGCAGGTAAACACCTGCCAATGCCCATAAAAGGGCATGAGACTGCCGGGCCGTGTGCACAAAGTTTATAATACATTATTTGGTAACGGGCAAACATAGACTGTATATAAGAAGTGGACGTAGTCACCGTGACGTTGGTTTGTGGACTGCCATTTTGAAGCCTCAAGTTCGGCATTTTGGACGTCACCATCTTGGTTTTTGCAACCAGAAGTGACATGAGAGGGTGGAGCTAAGTACAACCCAACACTGAATACGACATTTTTAGGCGAACAAATTGTTATAATTAACTTTCATAAACTGAAAACACACTGTGAAAGGGTTAAAGTTCTATGACGAAAACACGGACAACTCCCAGACCGGACAACGGCTTTCTGGTCTATCTGACTCTAAATTGGACCATAATTTACTAAATGAATATAATGCTGTATTGAAGAAGACTTGAAACTAGTGATTGAGACCATAAACTCATGTTTACAATGTTTACTGAGGTAATAAATCAAGTGAGAAGTAGGGTCATTTTCTCATTGACTTCTACACAATCAGACTTTTTTTTGCAGCCAGATGAGTCGCCCCCTGCTGGCTGTTAGAAAGAATGCAAGTTTAAGGCACTTCAGCATTGGTTTCACTTTTCAGACCTGGAGGTAGCCTACTGGCTTAGACTAGCAGCAAACCCCAAACTAAATTGAATTTGGCATTTTTTCAGATAGCTGTCAAATAAATAACAACCAGAATGGCACTCGGAGAGCGCAGACTAAAATGATAATAAAATAATTAAAAAATATTATAAACTAGAAAACTATCAGTATACTTATAGTATAGTTGCAGTACAAAATACAACTTAGGTGTGAATCAGTTGTGTACTCAAAGTTTACTACTATTACATTTATAGTAGTATACTTAAAAGTACACTTTTATGAAAAAGTGGGACAATTTAGTCCCAAGAGGTATTGAAGTAGTACATTTACAAGTATACTACAAGTACATTGATATTAGTATACTTATTACCTGAAATATTCTTGGGATTATACTTGAACTATACTTAAGTTTACTTCATGAAATAAACTTGAAGTATACTTCTTTTTTGTAAGGGTACAACTGCATTTACTCATTTTATTAATAGAGTGCAAAATGGCGATGATTAAGTCAAACCTGGCTGTGGTCACACTTTACTACAATTATAATAAAAGATTTATTTGTAGAACACAATTGTTATGAAGTACCTGACAGAACATTTCCACCAAACTGTCTGCACACACAGAGGCTTCAGTTCAACATTTAATTTGAATAAACACCAGTCTTTGTTTGCAGGCCATTTGAATCCTGTCAAACATCATCTAAAAGAAAAACACATTCATTTTAAATGTACATCTCCTGAATTAAGACAACACAAAACCCCACAAACCGAACCAGTTATTGCATTCAAACTCTGTACAACTGAAAAATCCTCGAGCAAGACTCTAGATCACTACCAGTGATGCTCATCAGTAGCCGACCCTATGCTCTGACCTCACTGTGGAAGAATAATGTGGAAAGAGAATTTGCCTGCCTAATTACAGAGTTACACGATATCCATTGTATGGTTGGCAACATGCAAAAATACCCCACAGTCCTGCTGCTGTCTGTTATACACGGGTGCCATTAATACACACAGAAGCATTAATATAAGTTAGCATCAGGTACTAGTGAATAGCAGACAGTGAGTTTGGACGTGCTGAAGATCAGAAACAAACACTGCTGACAAGGTGGGTGTTCTTTAATTACACGATGATTATCAGTTAATGTTACTAAAATGGCTTTTCCATGAATATTATCAAACACTGTGTCCATGTCTGTAAAAAGTCACTCACCATGACCATTTTTTGGAATTTTTATGATTTTAAAACTCAACAACCCTCTATTAGTATATTTCTTTTAAACTTAAAATATATGAGTATGCTTTCAGTTTACTTTTTATGTACTTATCAGGGATATACTTAAACTATACTATAGAAAAGTCTACGTATACCTGGCTTAAACTAACAAGTATACATAAACTTAAATATACTTGGCTTAAACTGACAAGTATACATAAACGTCTAAATATACTTGGCTTAAACTGACAAGTATACATAAACTTAAATATACTTGGCTTAAACTGACAAGTATACAGAAAAGTCTGAGTATACTTGGCTGATACTGACGAGTGTACAGAAAAGTATATTTGGCTTATGCTTACTTTTTGATAGAGTAGCCTTTTAGAGTCTGTGAGAGTTTGTAAACGTATGTTTTGTTATGAATTTACTTCAATTCATCAAGAATTTTCCCACGTTTTTTTATTCTCCGTGAGGCATGCGAGAAAAACTAATTTTTTAATAATTTTCATCGTAAAACATCAAGTCAAACAGCAAAAAGGAGTAAGTCTCTTCAGAGATATACTTAACAAAGTGTAAGGGCAGAAAAAAGCAGGGGAAATGGATTTGGGGCTGCTGCAGTCACAAAATGACAAAATGTACAATAAATGGCTAAAATAATGTGTTGTAGTTTGAAATCACTTTAACCGTCTTTGAAATAAAGGTGAATGTTTTCTGATTGTCTCAGTTAATTTATTTCTGATCCTTCTTTCTCCTTTTTCTCCATAAAAGCAATACCATGACAACCAATACGTCGGTCTACTTCACTTCCTTCTCCCTTGACCACTGCTCAACAACTGCAGATTTTATCCTCATTGCCTCCATGGTCACTAAGATGTTGCTCCTCGTCCCTCTCTCTATCCTCGTCCTCTACCTGGGATACCAGCGATGGCGGCGGCAGCGCTCCTTTGCGACAACGGGCCACTCCGACATATTCACCTTCCACGTGGCTGCTATGGATCTGTCCTATGCATTTTGGTGCACAGCCTACATTTGTAGCATATACACTAGTCCCTCAAAGTGGCAGATAATGGGGTTTTATGTGCTTTATTTGGCTCTAAATGGACAGATGTGCTTTCACATCCTGACCTGTGTGGAACGATACCTGGCTGTTGTTCACCCCATCATCTACCTGGGACTGAGACATTCAGGAGGGGACAAGATACGAAATATCAGCATTGTATTTGTTTGGCTGCTGAGCTTCGGATTGAATAGTGTATTAATTCTGCCTTTCCCTGATCTTCCCATATTCCTAGTATTGTGCATATTGGTCTTCTCTTTAATTGTCGTATCTTTCTGCAGCCTTTCTGTTCTCTGTGTTCTGATTCGTCCAGGGCCAGGGGAAGTGAGCAGGGAGCGGGTTGATCAGGTAAAGCGGAGGGCTTTCCACACCATCACGGCCATAATGGGAGTGCTGTGGTTGTGGTTTGCAGGGTCCCTTGTTTGTGTTGGTCTGGCTCGCTCACAATGGCTGAGCGACAGTAACAAGTGTTTGGTGATGGCATCTGGATTTTGGTTAAGTCTGCCCAGCAGTTTGGTTTTACCTCTGCTGTTTCTAAATGGAGCAGGAAAACTGCCCTGTTGCAAACAAAGAAATGTGTAAAGACAATTACTGGATAGGATCAGAGGGGAACTCTATTAAGAATAAGTTTCACTGTAATTGATCTTCAGAAAATAAGTTGAAGCCTAGAAGTTTAGATTTTAAATCGAGAAAAAAAGGAAATAGAGCAGGTTATATCGTCTGCATGTAGAGTAATCCCAACAGGTTGTATTGTGATTATTGTGGCCCAGAATTACTGAGTTTACAGCAACTTTCCTCAAAAACTATGTTGGGATTTAAATGGGATATATTTGATTTTCACCGACACACACTAATTTGTTTTAAACAATTCATTAACTTATTAGAAAATAACTTCTTTGAAATGTCTTAAAAATTTTGAGGCATTATAACCTACAAAAATTGTTTTTTACTAGTTTACTACCTTGTCTGTGTCGTATAAATGAGTTGTGTAGAAATGGTTTGTGCATTCTGTTTTCTGTGATGTACGTATAAATGGAGATGCAAACTGTAAATAGTATAAATATACAATAGATGTATAAACCTTGACTCATTAATGTTTGTGTGTACATTTATATATATATATTTAGCTATAGTACTATAAGTTCACTTAAAGAAAACTTATACAGATATGTTTAAAAAGTTATTTGTTCTCCAACTGAGTTTAATTGTACTAATTAACAGTGTTCATATTTTGTTAAACTGAAAAGAAACCACACAAAATTAAAGCTGCGAGCAGCGATGAACGGGCCCTCGCCCCTCCTTGCGTGCCGGGGGTACTGGCGGGACGCCGACCGACGCGGCCAGGCACGGTGAAAGCGAAACTCTGACGAGCGTCATGACGCCTGCCACAAGACTCTACGACAAACGGTTCATGAGTTATGAAAGGGGGCGGGGCTAATGTGTAGGGGGCGAGCATAACCTTAACCAATGTAACAATAACTCTCTGCTGAGTGATATGACACCTCCCACAAGACTCTACGACAAACGGTACATGAGTTATGAAAGGGGGCAGGGCTAATTTGTAGGGGGCGGGGATAACCTTCACCAATGAAACAAAAACTCTCTGCTGAGTGATATGACACCTCCCACAAGACATAACGACAAACGGTTCATTAGTTATGAAAGGGGGCGGGGCTAATTTGTAGGGGGCGGGGATAACCTTCACCAATGAAACAAAAACTCTCTGCTGAGTGATATGACACCTCTCACAAGACTCTACGACAACAGGTTCATTAATTATGAAAGGGGGCGGGGCTAATTTTGTAGGGGGCGGGGATAACCTTCACCAATGAAACGAAAACTCTCTGCTGAGTGATATGACACCTCCCACAAGAGTCTATGACAAACGGTTCATTAGTTATGAAAGGGGGTGGGGATAATTTGTAGGGGGCGGGGATAACCTTCACCAATGAAACAGGAACTCTCTGCTGAGTGATATGACACCTCTCACAAGACTCTACGACAAATGGTTCATGAGTTATGAAAGGGGGCGTGGCTAATGTCTTGGGGTGGGGCTATGAGTATAATTTTGCATGTACAAATTTCAAGTCGATCTGATTAAATCTGTAGGAGGAGTTCGTTAAAGTACACGACCTATAAAACGCAAAAAAGGGCAAAAATCGCATATTAAATTCAAGATGGTTGACTTCCTGTTGAGTTTTGGGCATACCTCCAAGAGGCTTTTTTTGTGCGTCTCCACATGTTACATCTGTCTGCTAAATTTCATACATGTAGGTGAAACCGGAGTGAGGGGCTCAAATTTTCCAATTTTTTAGGGGGCACCAGCGAGTCATTTTGCAACACCCGAGGCTGAGACCCTTAAAATATCAAATTTTTCGCCGCATCTGATGAGTCTGCCAAGTTTAACAACTTTTTGAGATGGCTAAGGTCGTCAAAAAGGCGATTCATTGGGGAGGAGAAAAAAAAGAAGAATTCCTTCAGTTTCAATAGGGCCTTCGCTGGCCCGACGTTGTCGGTGCTCGGGCCCTAATTATTAAAATATTATTGTAATTTGAAGCCTCAAATATGCGTAAGTACTTGAGTGTGTGTGTAGAATGTGTTATTACATCAGAACAAATGAGAAAACATTGGTCAATGTCAGAATCTTAGTGAAAACTGCGTAAGTGGGTTTTAAGAAGACATTTCTTTATAAGAACATTTTGGTGAATGAGGCCCATTGCTCTCTAGTCATTGCTTCAGTGTCAGTGCTGCCAAACAAGTAGAAGGAGCCTGAATGTCTGCTGTGCTGTTCAGTAAATACTGAACCACTGTACAGAAAAGTGGCTCTCCATATTAAAGGGGAGGGTATAAACAGAGTTAATGCGAGGACACGCTCCACACACTTTCTCTGACATACTTTTCAACAAAATCCTAAATTTTGACAGTTGAGAGCCCAGTGCTTCTACCACCAATTTCATCTACAACAAGATATCCCGACAACTACTGGTCAGATTAGCATGACACCTGTAAAGGAAATTCATAGTCCACAGAGAACCGTTCACAATGATTTTGGTTATTCTCTATAGTAGCATTGTCAGGTCAAAATTTCTCCTTGAAGACCACGTTTGTCCATGACAAGGTATCTTGAAAACGTATGATAATATATCCCTGAAATTAACTGTGGATACTCATGGTCCCCAGAGGATAATTCCTGTCGCACCATCTTTGGGCAAAATATTTTCACTTTTACACAAGAAATATCAAGTATAGGCTAATGTACAGAATGCCATGGAATTTAATAAGCGCATTCATGCCATCCAGATGATGACCCTCTCGATATTGGACACTCCATTAGGAAGAATGAATAAGTAACATAAGATTAAAGGGACTGTTTGTCCATCCATCCATCCATCTTCAACCGCTTATCCGGGATCGGGTCGCGGGGGCAACAGCTCCAGCAGGGGACCCCAAACATTAACCAGCTCTGACTGGGGGATCCCGAGGCCTTCCCAGGCCAGAGTGGAGATATAATCTCTCCACCTAGTCCTGGGTCTTCCCCGTGGTCTCCTCCCAGCTGGTCGTGCCTGGAACACCTCCCAAGGGAGGCGCCCAGGGGGCATCCTTACTAGATGGCCGAACCACCTCAACTGGCTCCTTTCGACGCAAAGGACTGTTTGTAAGAATCAGAAATTGCTTGTTAACAGCGACACCTGTGGCCGTTAAATCAACGAAAGTCAGCGTCCTGTTGCTCATGCTCGCGCTTGTGCTCGCTCTATATAAACATGAACAAGCATTGCTCAAAACAGTGAGGCGACACACGTCAGCTAAAACCACAATATCACTCTATATTTCAGCTGCTTGGCAGTAATGTTAGCTGACCAGACGAAGGTCTCTCCATGAATCAATGCTGATCCTAGTGTTGGCTTTTCCTGCCTCGTCTTCCCAACCGCGCCCGACAGGAACAGGGGAGACACCGGAGTTTTGGTCGGAGACGATAACGTTTCTCGCTGCGTAGCCCTGTCACTTCACAAGACACGGGAACCCTCTGTTGGTCTGGAAGAGCTGCAGCATTTATTTCTGCACAAACGTCCACTGTACATTCACTAGATATTCTCAGAGCTAAACTAACTCTTCTGCAGTGTGGAGTGTGCGTGCATGCACGTGAGAGTGGAGCAAAAGAGCGAGAACGTGCGCGGTGTGTGAGTGTGTGCAGGCAGAGGAGCAGAGTACAGCAGAGACTCCGGCCCTGCAGACCAAAGCTACGGTCTCCCCCACGTCCTCCGACCTCGGCCAACACTGTTTAACAGACGGGCTTCACTAGATAGAACTTTGCAGTTTTGGTGTTTCCGTGTAGTTTGTGTTGGAGTCTGAGTCTGAACAGCGTAGCCACGCGCATGGGACACCGACCCGCAATGATTTATACGTGTAAGAACTTACAAACAGTTCCTTTAATGCTTATGTGATTGCTGTTAAAAGCAATACCTCAAATACCTCAGGTATAATGTTAAAGTAAGGCACCATGCACATGAGGTGATAGAACTCAATAAAGTGGCAGCATCGTGACTTGTGAAGCAGGTCACTAATACAAGTCTGGAGCTGATAGACTTCAAAGACCACCTGATACAAAAATGAGAAGATAGTGGTGTGCAGCTGAGTGGTATGAAGAGGAGGCAGAATACAGAGGCAGTACAGGCACACATTCCCCTTATTCAGCAGCACACAATGCTCCTTTATCCTGGACAAGCTGCCATTGTTGCTGCAACTCTCCCAGCCAGCAGACACTTGATCGCTCTGCACCTGAGCCTATTTGTCCAGGTAATCTTCCCCACAGTGCTCATCACTATTGCTCTGACAGGACTGGGACCGGTGAATAAAAGAACTGAGAATCAAATCAAATCCTAAACCAACACTAGCATAAAGACCATGACCGCGCTGAAGTTGAGTAGCATCCAAAACTAAATTGTTTCTTTAGAGATTCATTGGGATCTTACTGGCTTCAGGCTTTTATACATTTTCATTAGCTTGATGATTCTGATCAGTTGTGCGCAATGTCTACTGATTTAGTAATGATATCCTTGGAAAGTGTAAGTTATACTGAATCTAAAAATATGTGTGTTTTTGATTTGACATGATGCCGAGGAGTACGCGTTTTGACGCAAATTGTGGCAATCTGCACGGTTGGGTTCATTAACAGCAGCAGTAACACACTAGCTTATGTTTCCCAAGTGCAGATTGGATGTGCTGATGCAAGTGAGCAACTTGTGTATCAGAGATCTGTGCATGGCACACAGAGGATACAGACTGAACAAACATATTAGCACATGCTCCTGAGCCGCACACACAGCTGTTGTGTTCACTATTGCTGGTTGACATGAACACCACCATTAGTTTTCAAATAAATGTATTACAAATATATTTTTTTGGGGGGAGGGGAGGATTCCATACTTTATGTATTAGAGCAGCAGTTATGTGCTTTTTTCTCAATACTCCAAAAGTGCCTCCAGGGCCATAGTGCAATAGACATACAACATACATGTTAAAGGGACTGTTTGTAACTTTTTACACGTATAATCATTGCGGGTCGGTGTCCCATGCGCGCTTGCGTGTGGCTACGCCGTTCCAACACAAACTACACGGCCTTTTTTGAATTTGTCGAGTCTAAAGTCGCAAGCTCGAGAGACCATGGATGCATGAAGAGAACGGAGACCGGAGCCAACTTCGCCTCTTAAAGTGGGCTGTTAAGGTGGACCAGCTTTTCTCCTTAAAGTGACGAGCCGCTCCTCTGAGCCGCTCAGCTTTTTAATTAATTATTAATATTTCTTTTAACCGTTTTAACCGATAGCGTTAATCGGTTAAAATGCTCAATGTCGGTTAACAGTTAAACATCCCTAGTTTGAACCTATGACTATGTTGCTTGGGGAAACAGTACTAACCACTGCACCACCGTGCCGAACTATAAATTCTTCTAAATTCTTCTCAACTTGTCTTAATAATATCAACACCTTCTGGTAAATCAGTAGTTTTAGTGTTAAGGCATGTAGCTTGCAAGTACAAGTACATTTGCCTGGATGGAATTGTAAAAATTACAAAAAAATGTAAAATTTCTGTCTAATAAACCAAAGACTCTTTAGCTGACATCTGTCATACATTGACTGGTGGTAATGAGTATACAGCATAAAGAGAAACAAATCATTGAAGATATATTTGAATGAGGTATGAACAACAGTAAATCAAGTCATCTATATCTTTAGGTGAGGAAATGATCTCTGCTGAACCACACAGCTGGGCAAACAAACTCCATCATCTGGAGCTATACATAACCAGCAGGGTGGTTTTGTGGAAACAGTATGTTGAGGGTTTTGCTGGAGGAGGGTTGCGTAAGGAGATGTATGTACACCACGCAGAGGGAGGTCAGCAGGGGAGGCCAAGAGGCGTTAGCAGCACCTGAGGTCTACGAGTTGCACTCACATTGTTGTTTTGCTTCGGCGGAGAATTTCCGGCAACACGTTTTCACTCCGGCTCACATGCTCTTGCTCTATGCATGCTGTTTAAGATCATCAGAGTACATCAGAGGCAAGAAAAATGCTTGCAATTGCACATATGTGCTGGCGGAGAGCAACATGCTTCATATGGATCGATTTACACAGGCCTCTACGAATAAAGGGCATTTACCACTGGCTGGGGTATCAAAGAACCATTACAAACTCCTACATGGTAAGAACAAGAGAGTCATTTTAGATACATTTGAAACATGATCCATGAAAAGCGATCCGAACATAAAACCTAGGATATGTCAAAGGAAGGATGCTGTGTGTTCACTGAAAGTCACTTCCTGACTCATTCATACTACCTCAACATGCACCCCTACACTTTCTTATCTGTTATAACACTGACATTCTAGCCCATCCCTTTCAGTACATACCATATCTGTCTGTTGCCCATCCACAGTCAGTCCCATGTGGAGAGGGTCCTGCAGCCAAAGGCAGCCCAGCACGCAGGTTAATATAATCCACATGGCTACAGCATGTCCTTGCTCACTGCAGCTGTGCTCGAGTCAAGCAGAGTCCAGAGCCCATATGCAGTCCATTGGTCCTGTCAGAGCAGGAGCTGCAGGCGTTTCCCCTCCTCCAGATGTCCCTCGTAGAGACACACCCAGGACTCTGCTGTCATACACACTACACTACATGCTACCATGCCCCAAAATATTCACTCAGCCCATACACACTACACTACATGCTACCATGCCCCAAAATATTCACTCAGCCCATACACACTACACTACATGCTACCGTGCCCCGAAGTATTCACTGATGGATGCTTATCTCTTGTACATAGGAAAGATACTGCTGCTGCCACATCAAAGCCTCATGACATACTGTTATCTCCATAAAGGAATTTTATAACATCTTTGCACACTGGCATCTTTCCATGTATGTTCAAATCAAATCCTCCATAACCTACTGCAGGATGAAAAGGTGAAGAGATACGGGTAAAGAGAAATGGAATGTAAGGCGACTAAACAGAATACTATCAAAGATTTCTAATACAAGAATGTATATATGTTAATTACTATAATTAAAAATATGAAATATAAAAAATAAATTTTCTTTGTGGGGTGCGTAAATTGAGCCTTCGCTAAGCCTCACCCCAGCTGCTACTCTGTCAAGCTGTTGGAGCTACCATGGAGCCCACACTGTCACTAACTGCACTCCCTCAGTACATGTTAACCTATCTAATTTATGGAAAAATTTAAAAGTGATTTCAGAGAGAAGCAGACAGAAGGCTCTACAATATACGTTTGGAAGATCTATCCAGGATGTCAACTGATTCAGCAGCGAAAACAGGTTCAAAAGATAAAGATAGAAGCTAAGGCCTACGAAGGAATTAAGGAAGTATACTGTTCCTGTAAAGCTGGGTAGGTCTTTATTCACTGATAAAATCAAAAGCAGCATGTGAGTATACCTTCAGTGGCTAGCGTAGCATAGAAGTGCTAACACTAGTTAAAGGTGCTCTATACGATATCCATAGCATTAATATAGCTGCAAAACTAGTTGCTATGTGATGGTATAGTGGAATAATGTCTACCTGAGCAGAGAACTTAGTCGCTCTCCCGCCTTATTCGTAGTCATGGAATTCATTTCCACTGTTACGTTGATGATACACAGCTGTATGTGCCTATAAAGGCCATCCCAAATTATTGAATTAGAGGCCTGTCTGTCTGCGGTGAAAAACTGGATGTCAAACAATTTTTTGATCCTAAATTCAGATAAGACTGAGATGCTGGTCATTGGCCCTGCTCCACATAGACATCAGTTTGATCAGGCAACAGTAACTCTAGATAACTGTGTGATATCCCAGAGGTCAACAGTAACGAATCTTGGTGTTACGTTCGATTGAACTCTTTCCTGTGATCAGCACATTAAAAATATCACCAAGATCGCCTTCTTCCACCTACGCAACATCGCTAAAATCAGGTCTTCTTTATCCATGGCTGATGCAGAGATTCTATACCACGCCTTTGTATCATCCAGACTGGATTACTGTAATGTTTTGCTATCAGGGCTGCCTCGTTCTAGTACTAGAAGTCTTCAAATGGGTCAGAACGCTGCAGCAAGAATCTTTAATAAAACTAGAAATTTGACCATATTACACCAGCTTTTGCTTCATTACATTGGCTCCCGATCCATGTCATATCAGACTCTGAGGTGCTTCCGATGACCTATAAACTTGTAAATGGGCACGCTCCTTCCTACTTGTCTGATGTACCTAAACCTCATAGTCCAACCAGGACTCTCCGCTCTCAGAATACAGGGCTCCTGTCTGTCCCCAGAGTGAAAAAGAAGTCAGCAGGCCAAAAGGCTTTTTCTTATCGAACCCCGTTCTCTCTGGAATAACCTCCCTATAGACATCAGACAGTCTGACTATGTGGAGGTCTTTAAATCCAAACTCAAAACCCATCTTTTTGCCTTAACTTTCAATTAGTTAGTTATTCTATTATTATTCGGCTTGTGGGTCGGTCTCAGTCTCAATGTATAATTTCAGTCTAGTAGTCCTGCTGACAAGAATAATATTAACTTTAAGCCACTGCCTCTCAATAACCCTCTGTTGTGTGTGTCCCACAAGCACTGCTGTGTGCCTCTCTCTCTGTTTCTCTCTGTGAACCTGAAGATGAGTATAATATGGGACCTTTAAGTCAAACCATGATGTTTTACTGAAACTAACCAAGTCGTTTTTTTTTCTAAACATAACCAAGTTTTGTTGCATTTTTGTTTTGTTAACCACCATGTGTAACCACGAGACAGGGTTGATATATGACATGTGATGGTTTCTATTACATCATGGGGCAAAGACATGATCGGTTTTCTCAGGGAAAATCAGACTCAACTGCTGCTTACATCAGATTATATGTATGGGTAATGTGGTACAGTAGTAGTGTTTCTTGTCTCACACACTCTGTTTTCAGCTTAAGTTGGTTTGACCAAATTACAGGCCCAAGAGTATGATCTGAGGTCTGACTGGGCTGACGTCTGAGATGATATATATATATATATGCACTGTCCCTTGAAAAGAGCACAGACATCAGGGCTATGGTATGGCCTCATACAACTGTACATACTGAAATGCACTACATTTGTTGAGGGCTTTTTATCTTTCTGCTCTGCATTTCTTGGGCTACAGTCACAATGGAGGCCTGCATGGTTCATTCTGAATGATGAACCATTTCTGTGTGGCCTAAAATATAAATGGTAAATGGTCTTGCACTAACTGTATATAGCGCTTTTCTAGTCTTCCTACCACTCAAAGAGCTTTACACTACATGTCAGCATTCACACACACATTCATACACTGATGGCAAAGTCTGCCATGCAAGGAGCCAACCTGCCCATCAGGATCTAATCTAAATACTCATTCACACACCGATGGCTCAGCCTTCAGGAGCAATTTGGGGTGAGGTATCTTGCTCAAGGATACTTCGACATGTGACCGGAGGAGCCGAAGATCGAACCGCCGAACTTCCGATTGGTGGACGATCTGCTCAACCTCTGAACCACAGCCGCCCTCATCTGATTACTACTCTACAGTAACTGACAGCAATTTTAAAAAGATATGAATGCAAACACAGTTTCTTTTAAACTTTAGCGGTTGGCAGTAGCGTAGCCTATTTAAGGGCTTCATTTGCCCTCATTGTGTCCGAAATACTGTGAAATCTGTCTTTAGTGTATGATAGTGAATTTAGTGAATTTAACTATTACAATTCAAGAGCTCGGGCTCTGTCTGGCACTTAGGCACAGTGGTGCTTAGAGCTAAATGTTAAATGTTTAGCAAGTATGCCATTTTTCACCATCTTACTTTAACATTATAGCATGAGCCGAGCCTAGCCTGAGCCTGAGCCGAGCTTGATGGGAATGTCACTAGTTCTGCACGTATTTGGTCATAAACCAAAGTGGATAAAGTGCAATTTGACCTGATTGGTGAACCTGATGAAAAGTTATTATAATTCATCCTGAGGGGAACATCGGTGTCTGTACAAAATATTCTGTAAATCAAAAGAGCAGATGCAGGAAACTGAACATGGTTTTTATCAGTGCGTAACGTCGCGCATTAGTAAACAACCAGTTCCACCCCAGCATTCTAACAGAATGATTCGCTCTCATTGGCAAAATTATGTTTTTTCTGTCTTTTCCCTAATCATTGCTTTTTTGAAAAATGTTTTACCTTTTCAGATGAAACAATCAGAGGATTTGAACTGCTCAAAAACTCAGACATATTCAACCTGTGGCAGACATTACTTCATTTGAACGGGTCCAGCAGCCATCTGACTGAACCAAACCACATCTTGCTAATCAGTGGCCAACTGATCAGACTGTAGTGGGTTAGAGTTTTGTAACCCAACCACTATTGGGTTTTGGGTTAGGTTCAGGACGTTTTGTTGCGTAAAGCTTCAGGCTCAGGCTGGGTTCAATAATTACATTTTTCATGAAATTTCTCTCTTTGTCTCTCTGACTGTGCCAATCATCTGCATTTGCAGTTTATCAATGCTACACAATGTCCAGTGGGAAGAGAAAGAGAGATTGTAGCCAGGGTGCTGTATTGGCCTGGTGAGCTAATAGTCAGTTATAGGTGAAATAAAGAAAAATAGAGCTTTGGGTCTCAGATTTGGCAGCACCAGTCAGGTTCAGTCAGGTCTTAAAGACCAGGTTCGAGGAGCTTCAAGGTGTCATCTTCTGTATCATCGTATCGATTGTGTTCTTCTAAAAGCACATCCATGCTCAGCAAAACTGGATAAATAAGGCACTGAATGAGAGCAGAATATCACCTACAGTGTGAACGAAGCCTTGAACATTACAAGATAAACTTTTGCAGCGTGTTGAAAAAAGAGGTTGAACGTATCTGAATGAATGACAGTTTTGATCAAAGAAGTGTAAGACACAATCTGCAATTAATAACGTTCACTCGCAGTGGAGTTGGATGTGAGATAGCTCGGTGCTGTAAAACGCTACATCTGGAGGGCTGATGTCTGACACAGATTTGCCTCGACTTGCAGTGAATGGACCCACTCTGACCTCCAAGCTAAATGTGTAGTCTACTGCCCCTCCACACAACACATCATCACAGGGGTTCAAATATGTGAATTCTGAAGCAGCCGCATGTTCAAAACGGACTCAAATAAAACGTGTGTAATAAAAAAACATGCATTTACTATAAATAGAGGAAATTAGTGCACAGGAAAAGTATTTTCTCCCGGATTACGGTCGCAGTTTTAAACACATGGTTGATGTAAATTGAAACAAAACAAAACAAAAATGCAACACAACTACTTAGTTAGGTTAGGTGTAGTGAGAAACATCATGGTTTGGCTTTATATGACTATGTTTCACACGGGACACGAACAGCGGTTTCCACTCGCCCACATTAAAGGTCGCTCGTTATACTACGTCACCTGTTCTGTGTCGCTCGTTGTACTACGTCACTTGCTGCGAATTTAAAATGTCAAAGACAAACATAACGTGGGACGAAATACATTTCCTTCCAAACTAATTGAGAATGTACAAAACCTCCCTAGACCTCTAGGAGAAAATTTGTATTAACTCGTTCCCTTGAGTTACTTCATAGTGCACTTCTTCCAATCATTCCTGACAGTCCACGCATTGCTGATGTACGGAGCCCCCCTAGATGATGATGTACTTCGGTAAAGTTGGAAAGATATTTACAGATTCAAACTTCCTGGATCTACACACGTAGGCAAAATTGTTGGTACCCTTCCGTTAAAGATAGAAAAACCCACAATGGTCACTGAAATAACTTGAAACTGACAAAAGTAATAATAAATAAAAATTCACTGAAAATTAACTAATGAAAATCAGATATTGCTTTTGAATTATGGTTCAGCAGAATCATTTTAAAAAACAAACTAATGAAACTGGCCTGGACAAAAATGATGGTACCCTTAACTTCAGAATAGGCCACTTCAGAATAGTCCAATGGTATGTTCTTAGCCATTCTTGGGTGTTTTTAGCTGTGTTTTGGGTCATTATCCTGTTTGAGGACCCATGACCTGCAACTGAGACCAAGCTTTCTGACACTGGGCAGCACATTTCGCTCCAGAATGCCTTGATTGTGTTCAGATTTCATTGTACCCTGCACAGATTCAAGACACCCTGTGTCAGATGCAGCAAAGCAGCCCCATAACATAACCGAGCCTCCTCCATGTTTCACATTAGGTACAGTGTTCTTTTCTTTGTATGCTTCATTTTTGCGTCTGTGAACATAGAGCTGATGTGACTTGCCAAAAAGCTCCAGTTTTGTCTCATCTGTCCAAAGGACATTCTCCCAGAAGCTTTGTGGCTTGTCAATATGCATTTTGGCAAATTCCAGTCTCGCTTTTTTATGATTTGCGTCCTCCTCGGTTGTCTTCCATTAAGTCTACTTTGACTCAAACAGCGACGGATGGTGCAATCTGACACTGATGTACCTTGACCTTGGAGTTCACCTCTAATCTCTTTGGAAGTTGTTCTGGGCTCTTTGCTTACCATTCGTATTATCCGTCTCTTCGATTTGTCATCAATTTTCCTCCTGCGGCCACGTCCAGGGAGGTTGGCTACAGTCCCATGGACCTTAAACTTCTGAATAATATGTGCAACTGTAGTCACAGAAACATCAAGCTGCTTGGAGATGGTCTTATAGCCTTTACCTTTAACATGAAGGTCTATAATTGTCCTTCTAACCTCCCGAGACAACTCTCTCCTTAGCTTTCTGTGGTCCATGTTCAGTGTGGTACACACCATGATACCAAACAGCACAGTGACTACTTTTGACCCTTTAAATAGGCAGACTGACTGATTAAAAGTTTGAAGATACCTGTGATGCTATTTACAGGACACACCTTAGTTTAACATGTCCCTATGGTCAAATTATTTTCAATCTTTTCTAGGGGTACCATCATTTTTGTCCAGGCCAGTTTCATTAGTTTGTTTTTTAAAATGATTCTGTTGAACCACAATTCAAAAGCAATATCTGATTTTCATTAGTTAATTTTCAGTGAATTTTTATTTATTATTACTTTTGTCAGTTTAAAGTTATTTCAGTGACCATTGTGGGTTTTTCTTTCTTTAACGGAAGGGTACCAACAATTTTGCCTACGTGTGTATATTTTTCTCTTTTTTCGGTGTTGCACTTTGTAGACGGTCCCTGACCACTCGTCTCACAGTGGGCTGCACATAGAGGCCAATGTTATGTGTCCAGCTCGGAGGAAGGCTCGTTGTGATTAAAATTAGGTTGTAGCTCGTTGTCTACCTTACTACGGTTAGAAAGACCCCTCGTAGGTGTTTTAAGAATGTTTCAGTGATGAGTTATTGCTCCAGGAAGTTTGTATCTGTCAATATCTTTCCAACTTTACCGAAGTACATCGTCTCGGGGGGCTTCATACATCAGCAATGCGTGGACTTTCAGGAATGATTGGAAGAAGTGCACTATGAAGTAACTCGAGGGAACGAGATATCTAACTCGAGGGAACGAGTTACTAACTTGAGGGCACAAATTAATAAAAAAATTCTCCTAGGGGTCTAGGGGGGCTCCGTAAGAATGCAGTTTAGTTATATGGGAATGTAATTTTTAGTAGACAGTTTCAGCAAACAAGCTCAGATAAACCCGCTGTAGCCTACACTACCTGCTCTGCACCAAACAGCAGACAGACACAGTTAGTGACTAGCTGGTGGACATAGTGGAGCATTTAGAGTGTGTATAAAGTGTATGTTGAGTGGGAGAATGCATAAGGAATGGGAATCGCGGAGCATTCTAGGGTGATGGGTTATGAATGAAATAACCAGACACAAATGTGTGTTTTGAGCCAATAAAGTGAATTAAAGCTGCAATAATTCATGTTTCTGCATTAACTGTGGATCAAATGACTATGCATGTATGTAAAGTATGTGTAAAGTGAGAGGATCGCTGGTTATGATGAACCCACAGTGATTCATCACTACCTCTGCAGTTACCCTCAGCTCTACAGCCCTTTTTAAGCTCTTGTAGTTTTGGTTTTACAGCTCTAACAAACCTTACTTCCAGCAGCAGCACCAAACAGTGCTCCAGGGATGACTTATTTTTGTAGGCCAACCAGGAAGTTAGCATCGCCCTGGGTTCCCTCGACAAAAAGCCAATGGGATTTTTCCATCGGGTTTTGGATTATTGCAGAAAATAAACTCTGTGGCAAACAAATGTTTATGATACTTTTTTGTTGTTTGTTTGTTTTGGTTTTCTTCAGCAAGATAATCTTCAAATGAACACCACTTTATGATTTTTGAAGTGTGAATGCAAACGGCAGAAGTAAAAAGCTAACGTTAGGCTATAAACAAACTACACCACGGTCGCATGAGTGCAAGTATAAACACAATGAGGCTGTGAAGGCGGACGAGTCGGCGTGATGACGTTTAGTAGTCTCATTTAGCCACTTGTTAACAACCGCCTTTTTTAAGACACATAAAGGTTTCATTTACGAGTGGGAAATGTATTGATGTATTTTATGTTGTAGAGCAATATGTTAGAATCTCTTCCAGCTTGTGTTAACCACAGACCTTATTTCAGGCGTCTAACTAAAAACCCATTGACTTCCAGACGAAGGAACAGGAAGTGCTCAAATGACGACTCATTTTCGGGTTTTTAGGACTCAATCCTGTAGCACTCTGTTGTCTATATAACCTTAGACATTAAAGGAACAGCAGCGTCAATATAAAAGTATGACATCATCACATCTCTGAATGTGGGCAAGTTTATATCATGTCAGAGTATACATTGTTATATCGCCCAACCCTAGGCGATGGTGGTGTTAACAATAACCTGAACAAAAAGGGGGAAAACAGCACTATCAAAATTGGTTTTGTTGACTTGTATTTGATTAGAAAGAATGAGCATTAATACATTGCCACCTCAGTATGGAGGAATCCCCATTTTTCCCAATTATTAGCACCATTCATTTCAAAATTCAAGAGTACTCTCCTTTAGATGAGGCAATTTTGTTTTAAAGGGAGTCTGACATGTAGTGAAGGCCAAAATAGATCAGTAAAAGCAGATCTTTAATCATCCACTTTCTCCAGGCGCATTTTCCCAACCCACACAGCCATCTGAACCACTAACCTTTAGGCTCTCACCACCCTGAAAAGTAAATGCTCTGTTGAGCGTGGAAAGTTGGCGAATATCATTTGAGGGTGGATAGTGGCAGCACTGAGGATGCAGCCAGAAGAAGAAGCGGTAATGAATGAACACAGGGCCAAACCAAAATCCTCCCTGAGGGGCTGTTTATCAGAGCCAACACATCCCTTCAGCATTTGCACGTGCACACACACACGACATGCTGCTGAGATGTCCCGAGTGCTGATACAAGCCTTGTTTTCATGCTGCTGATGAAATACGACCCTTCCCCATTAGGGAATATAAAGTCAGAGCTTTAGGACAATCTACAAATCAGTAAAATGTGTCTTGTTATAATTAACTTCCCAGAACACACCATTCATTCATTGTTCCCCTCCATTCTCACTTCTATGCCCTCGCTGTGTTAGAACCATTATGCAGTAGCTTGTAGTAATAGATATGCTGTAGAGGCACATGACTTCAGCACTTTCCCCACATGAGCCATCACTCAGGCAGGATAACAGGACTCAAACATGAATCAACGTCCATTCCATCATCTACTTGTCAACAGTGCACAAGCTCCTTACTGTGGACTCACCAGATGTGTGGACTCCTTATCTGTAGATCCTTCTGCACTGTTAGACGACTCGTGGGGCCTGGTGCCCGAGTGCACATTCTAAATGAGAAAAGAGAAAGAAAAAAAAAAGAAGCAAATGTGAATGAAGGTCTCGACTTTATTGAGTAAAATGTAATTGATATCTGGTAAATAGTATAACTGAGCACCAGTCATCTTGAAACAAACAATAGATTCAAGCAGCACCTACCCAGGCTAAATCAAAGGTCTGGTGCTACTTCACACTTCACAATATCAAATGCAAACTGAAGATTAAAGGGATAGTTAGGGTGTTTTGAAGTGGGGATGAGGTACTTATCCATACTAGGTGTATTACTTACAGTAGAAGACAGTCGGCGTGCCCCCAGCATCGAGAAACAGACGGGAGTACCGGCACAGTAGCAAAGCAATACAGTGCTGTGGACGGGGCCGGCAGCAAAATGTATTTTAGCCACCTAAAATAAGGCCCACCTAAAAATATTGATATCTGTTTAAGTGTACGCTATATTTAGAATATTTTCCGATGGCGAACGGTACTGAAAGTGAAACGTATCTACTAGGGCTGTCAAAGAAAACGCCATGAAAACGCGACGAAAACGCGATGATAATGCAATGATAACTCGTTAATGCAAATTAATTTTAACTCCACTAATTCCTTTAAATGTACCTTAAAGGGATTTCTACTTTTTTCAATTTATAAGTTGTAGCAGTAGCTGTACAGTAGATACTGGCATCATATGAAACTACCAACCATGTCATAATAGCTTGTCGCAAAGGAGGCTAAATAACCAAACTTTGGCGAGGGAAAACTGGCATGGCCATTTTCAAAGGGGTCCCTTGACCTCTGACCTCCAGATATGTGAATGTAAATGGGTTCTATGGGTACCCACAAGTCTCCCCTTTACAGACATGCCCACTTTATGATAATCACATGCAGTTTGGGGGCAAGTCATAGTCAAGTCAGCACACTGACACATTTGAATGCATTTTATGCTAAATGCAGTACCTATGAGGGTTTCTGGACAATATCTGTCATTGTTTTGTGTTGTTAATTGATTTCCAATAATAAATATATACATACATTTGCATAAAGCAGCATATTTACCCACTCCCATGTTGATAATAGTATTAATTACTTGACAAATCTTCCTTTAAGGTACATTTTGAACAGATTAAAAAAAAATCGTGATTAATTTGCAATTAATCGCGATTAAATATTTTAATTGATTGACAGCCCTAGTTACCTATCTATAGTTTTTGTCATCTGAGCTTGCTGGCTTTGGAGAGAGCATGGATAAGTTTCACTTTCAGTTCAGTTCCCAGTCGGAAAGGAGAAGGAAAGGGCTGTCTGACGGCACGATAAAGCAGGGAAAATATTCTAAACATAGCGTACTTTTAAATGGATATTGATTCTTTTACTGTAGGTGAGCCTTCCTTTTAGGTGGCTAAAATACATCTTTCTGCCATCCCCGTCCACAGCACTTTATTGCTTTGCTCCAATGACGGCACTCCTGTCTGTTTCTCGATGCTGGGGGTGTGCCGACTGTCTTCTACTGTAAGTAATACACCTACCATGGATAAGTACCTCATACAACCCCACTTCAAAGCACCCAAATTATCCCTTTAATGGTTGAAGCTGCTTGTTAACTACAGTATATGATGGTAGAGTGATACGGGTCATATAAACAACATATTCTGTTTGGATTTTCTGAATTAGGCCTTATTCCGAGTGGAGCATTTTCCGATTAAGACATGTGGGATATGCCGATATTATTCAGGTTTTAGGAGCATTCTTTGGACATGTATACAGCACATTCAGAATATGCGTCTCAATTGGGGTTGTTATGGCAGTTTGTGTCACACGGCCTCTTGCCTGTTTACGAAACCAAACTACAAACTTTACAAACCAACTAGCCGGCAGTTTGCGGAGATGCATGCCCACAAGAAAATCCCACATTTCTGGTCAGAAGGAGAAACACACCTCCTTTTAAACATTACTTTTAAACCTTATGAAAGACTTGGATATCAACAGGTTTATGGATACGCACAAATATCCTAATGCCGACCTTTCCAAGAAGGTGGTTGAAGGAATGAAAGAGGGAGAATGTGTTCGCACAGTCAAACAAGTCCGCCAACGGTTACGTTAATCGGAGTATGCACGTCTGCATGTAAACGGGCATATTACTGGAATCTTCATTAGCCATGTAAACAGCTTAGTAGGAATATTGTCCTTTTCGGAATAAGGGCAAAAACTGGATATTTTGTGTATGTAAACGTAGTCACTGATAAAACAAAAAAAGGACTCATGAACCCCTATTTTTCTTCCGGCTGGTTAATAAATACCAGTTAGAGGTTCATCAGTCCAGTTTTCGGGTGCTTTCCTTCCCTTACCTCACCCCAACCTTCAGACCCAAACCAGAACATTTGGCATTTAGGCTGTCTGTTTAGATTCAGTTTGGAAAATTCTGTTTCTATAGGAATTTTTTATAACCAGAGCAAAAACCGAATTATGGTTTGGCTGCTGTACAGTTAATAGAGGAGTGTCGAACTCAGTGATTATAAGGGATAGAACGGAGTTGATGACTAATGTTCTCTGTGAAATGTGGTTCTAAGTGCCCTTAAAACATTACCAATTTTTGTGCAACGAACAAGCAGTCAGATGATCAAACGGGTTGTAAACAAGTCAACAGTCCAGATGATCTAAACCACTTCATTTGAAGGTCAATCCTAAAGTGAGCAAACCTGTGTGCACCTACAGTAGGTCAAAATGAAGAGAGGAAGTGGGTCTGTTCACTGTGAGGGATGTTGACAACAGACAGTTTGGGTCAGCATTTTACTGTTTTCCTCAATTTTCTCTCCCAAATAATTCGGGCTATTCTGACTTCTTGCTGTGTTCCAAGATCTCAGCAATTATCATGCTAAGTACATTTTTACTATTACTTGTAGAAATGATGGCCAAAACTACAAAATTAAGACCCAAGAGAAAGGAGGCTAATGCTACTTTACCTGCCAGCAGACTCTGGAAAATGCCTGCAAGTCTGCGCTAATTGTTCAGAAATAATTGGAAAATTTGGAGACATCCTACCTTCCTGTGTAAACATTAACACATTGACTATATGTGACAGTGTCAATCTGTGCTGCATAATCCAGTTATACCGTTTAGAATAATTGGAAAAGGCATAATCCATGAGCCACATGAAACATTCCAAAAGACAAAATGGTGTTTTAATCAGGGCTGTCAAAATTAACAAAATAGTAACATGTTGACGCAAATTCGTTTTAACGCCACTAATTTCTTTGACGCATTAACGCCACTTGCAATTTTTAGGTCGTAGCGGGCTCAGTTCTAAAATTAGAACAATACTGGCATCATATGAAACTAGAAAACCGAAAAAAAAATCCATCAGTACCAACCGTGTCATACAAGTTTGTTGGGAAGGAGGCCAAAAAACTTTCCAAACTTACACTAAATTTTGGCAAGGAAAAACTGACATGACCATTTTCAAAAGGGTCCCTTGACCTCTGACATTCAGATATGTGAATGTAAATGGGTTCTGTGGGTACCCACGAGTCTCCCCTTTACAGACATGCCCACTTTATGATAATCACATGCAGTTTGGGGGCAAGTCATAGTCAAGTCAGCACACTGACACACTGACAGCTGTTGTTGCCTGTTGGGCTGCAGTTTGCCATGTTATGATTTGAGCATATTCTTTATGCTAAATGCAGTACCTGTGAGGGTTTCTGGACAATATCTGTCATTGTTTTGTATTGCTAAGTCATATACATACATTTGCATAAAGCAAGCATTATTTGCCCACTCCCATGTTGATAGGAGTATTGACAAATCTCATTTGCATTTTGAACAGATTGTGATTCATTTGTGATCAATCACGATTAACTATGGACAATCATGAGATTAATCGCGGTATAATGTATAATTATTTTGAATCGATTGACAGCCCTAAAAAGAAGAAAAGAAAAAAAAAACAAGTTTGCTCTACTTTCCCTACCCGAGTGCACTGGAGGTTGGTAGGGTTGGCAGTCAGGGCTGATGGAGAGTACAGTGGTGTCTGGCAGCGTCTGGATCCCCCATGCACAAAGGTAATTTGTCTCAGAGCACCCTGAAAGACACCAATGGGAAGAAAAGGTTACAGGTTCTTCTTACCTAAAAGCACAGGCACAGGAAGCCCCGCCTTTAACCGCCCTCTCACCACAAAGACTCCTCTCTCCAACTGACACTTAAGATGAGGTCAAGAGAGCCAGTGAGGACTAGAATCAATGCCCCATGCTGCTGGAATCTTTCCATGCTGTCCCTGGCAACCTTGACTTTCAAGTCTCACATGTGGGACAGTCATACGTCACACAAACGGCATGGATATGATAAAGAGGGATGGCATCCAGACTGTCAGTCAGTGAACACACAGCAGCAATCAGGTTGCTTGTTCTGCATCCAATTAAGGTGTAGAGGAGCACTTACTCATGGCATTTTCAGGTCAAACCTATGTAATACAGACTCGTTTTGGTCATGAAATACCACGACAACCACGCAGACCTACAGTGGCATTAACTCTTGAATCTGATATTCACCTTAAAAGAGACTGCATGTAAGTTTTTACATGTAAAACGTTTTTTTATAGTTTTTTTTATTACCAATGTGTGAACAGGTTGTAACCTAACCTAAGAAATGAGACCTTCCACGACTTTCTGGGTTTCCTCTATCAGCCTGTAGACTGCTGTTAATGTGAAGAATGCGGGCCGTTTGTTCTGGGAAAATCCAACGGATGTGACGTCATGCGCGCTCACGCATACCTTCAAGTACAGAAGAGATTAATTACCCCTCAGGTTCAATCAAAGATACTTTAAAAAGGCTTATAGTGGCATACCGTAGTTCAGCCATGACGGGAAGTTTCATCAAAATTGAAAAGTGGTGGAAAACAAAGTACACTACTCAAATTCTATTATCAATTTTGAGGTACTTGTACTTTACATCAGTATTTCCATTTTATGCTACTGTACTTTATCCTTCAACTCCACTACATTTCAGAAAGAAACTCCACTACATGTAGCTCGCAGCCTTTGAGATTAAGATTTTATTCAGAAAACCTACAATGAGTTTATAAAACCATATCAATCAAGCTTTCTCTACTGCCACCAAGTGGCAGGCGAGATCTGTGAAATCAATTCTTCTTTTTCAAAACCATCAATTAGTACTTAGTACTAGTTATAAACACTATAATATATGGTACAGCAGTTACATTAAGCAGATATATATTTCCATACTTCGAATGGTGTCTCAAAGCCCTCCATGCTGCCTCCGATCATCAGCAGGCCGTCAATGGAGATGCCCTGCCAAGGATAGGCCCAGTTCACCCTCTCCACCAGAGAACAGTCCACATAAACCTCCAGCCAAAGCTGGGAGACACCCAGTGATACCTGGTGCCACTGGCCGTCACACAGAGACCCCACTGTGAACCTATATTTTATTGATAGATTATGTGAGAGTGAGAGAGAGAGAGAGAGAGAGAGAGAGAGAGAGAGAGAGAGAGAGAGAGAGAGAGAGAGAGAGAGAAATGAGAGGTACTCTTACTAAAGTGCTAACAGCAAATTAAGGCCGGTTGTACGAAGGGAAAGTCCTGGTTGTAATGACTTGGGTCTTATTTTTGTAGTTTTGACCATCATTTCTTTTGGTTATGATGATGACTTTGTACTAACCACCGTACTTACTGAGATCTGGGAATATGGCAACATGGTAACAACAGGGCAACAAACACGAAAAATCACTTGTACTGTATCATACCGGAATTTATCTTTAAGTTATAGGGACTGTTTGTAACTTCTTACATGTATAAATCATTGCAGGTTGATGTCCCATGCGCGCTCGCGGCTGGCTACGCTGTTCAGACAGGACTCCAACACAAACTACAAGGAAGCACCAAAACCTCTTGGTTGTATCTAGTGAAGCTCGTCTGTTAAACAGTGTTGGCCGCGGTCGGAGGACGCGGGGGAGACCGTAGCTTTGGTCTCCAGGGCCGGAGTCTCTGCTGTACTCTGCTCCTCTGCCTGCTTGCCTTCACTCACACACCACAGCTCGTTCTCAACTCGCTCTCATGCTCGCTCCACCTCACATACATGCGCACACATACACACTGGCAGAAGAGTTAGTTAGCTCTGAGAATATCTAGTGAATGTACAGTGGAGAGAAACGTTATCGTCTCCGACAAAACTCCGGTCTCCCCTGTTCCCTCCGGCCGCGGTCGGAAGGCTGAGGCAGGAAAAGCCAACACTAGGATCAGCAGCGATTCATGGAGACCCTGATAGAACTACCTAAAAAAAACAGAAACCATCTTGGGAAAAATGTATTTGACGTGTACTCTGACTTTTTAGTTTGGCCCAGAACCCATCCGCTAACATTATGATCTATACTGCAGCCAGCCACCTGGGGGCGATCCAGATGTTTTGGCTTCACTTTTGGGGAGCTGGTCCATGTCACCCATCTTTATATACAGTCTATGGTTAAAGCTGTCTAATTCTTGACTGTATTAGATAAGATTAATCACTGTACATTCTGAGTGATGTGAGACTCTTTTCAAAACTAGAAAGCATGGCTGACCAAGGTGTTGCTTTTAGCTGGTTAGCTATATTCATTCGTGCAGAGTGCACATGGTGCGGTTAATCATAGTACAGTAATGGGCGCCAAAGATCACTGGGGGTGTGCCAGGATTTTTCTGTTCTGAGATTATGTATAACTAAAATCAAAGTAAAACACTGGATAATCTATACAAAAGTCTGTATATAAAACTATTCAAAAAGATATATTTTTGCTACTTAGTAGGCCACATTCTGTTTAAAACCCGATATTTTCTGCACAGTTGCAGATTAAGATCAGGCTACATTAACATTATTAGTATTATACTATTTGTAGAATTATATTCCAGTGGTGGATGCGTAGGATTGTTACCGACTCGAGTGATCCAAATATTTCTAATATAACTAAATATTCTGCTTCAATCCATATTTTTTGGTGTTTAGCCTTTCAAAAACAAAATTTTCACTGCGGTCAAAAACTCTTTACTCTCCCGCGCACTGCACACAAAGGAAGGCACGCACCAGTATTAATGGGGTGGTCTAGCAGCAACCTAACAACACCATATATTACATTTATTAACCACAATAACAAAAAATCTATTGGCTCTAACATTGGTATAGTAAATTAATTGAGATGTTACAAAAAAAGATCACATCATGTATCCGCATTCGCTTGGTGAATTTGTCAAGACGTCGTCACTTATTTATGTTGACGAAACTATTCATTACAGAAAAGTTGATTTAATAAAAAAAAATACTAATTAATTTAATATACTGAATCATTTCTGTTTTGATTTTTTGAGGATTTGGTCTTTTGTTTTAGGGTGATGACGTCGGGGGGGCTCAGCTTTTCTTAGATACGGGTAGGGGGGGCTTCAAGGAAAATAGGCTGTGAATCACTGCAGTAAAGGAGTATTTAGGGTTGGGGTTGGGATAGATGTAGCCTACTCGTATTCTCTGTGTTGGGTGGAGATGAAGGTGAGTGAATGTGGGCCAAGGCGGAGCTGCAGGTGGATGTGATGCTGGAGTTTAACAGAGTCACCACACTGCTCTCCTCCTGCTGAGTGCTGCGCAACTCCATCAGCATGCTGAAGTCATCAGAAAACCTAAAAGAAAGACACACAATCAGAAAAAACACACATGCATGCCTGTAGAACACAAAGATATACATACAGTACACGTATCTAGATGTGAAGTTGTGAAAAAAAACCTGCTAAAATCTCAAAAAAAATATTTTCCTGTGTGATCTCCTTGAATCTGAATGTATCTTGAAAAGAAATAGCAAAACATTTCAGGAAATACCAGTAAGCTTGTTCTCTTTCTATCAATCTCTGTCTGTGTGTTAAACATTCTATGTGTAACTTTTTACATGCATTAATCGTTTTTTATTGCCAATGGGCAAACGGATTTTAACATTTAACTTCAATTCTCACGCCGATTTTAAATAATAATCTTTTCTTGCCTCTGACCCGCCTTCTGTAGTTGGTCAAACATGGCCTTATAACACTTAATGACCTTTATGAGGATGGGGTCTTTTCATCCTTCGCATCCATGTCAGTTAAATTTAACTTGCCCAATAGCCATCTCTTTTTAAATAAGGCATTTTGTTCAAAAGCAGTTCTCCCATCTCCCCAACAGCCCTCTTGAAGCGAATATTGACCAGTTTCTCACTCGACTTTGATCACAGCCTGTTGATATCCACTATCTACAGCAAAATTGAATCCCTGAATCCGGCCCCCACTGTGCCCCTAAAGGACTCCTGGGAGTGTGAATTGGGGACCGATATCTCCGACAGCCAGAGGAGCGTCATTCTCCTTCTGGTACACTCGTAATCTTTATGTGCTAGGCCTAATGCAGTGCATGATGCTCCACAGAGCCCACTAAACTGACGCTAAATTGGCAAAAGTATTCCCCGATAGAAGTGATGGGATGTAATATATGTAAGCATTCCCCAGCTGACCATTTACATATGTTACACACCCGGGGCTGACCGACTTTTGGTCCAATGTATTCAAAACACTTGAACAGGCCCACAACACAAGGCCCCCTGACTGCTTTGTTCGGCCTTCAGACTTGTTCGGCCTTTCCCACCACAATACAGGCGTATCATTGCCTTCACCACTCTTCGGAAGCTAGAACCCCCCCCCTCCCCAACACGTGACAGGTGGATACAGGAAGTCTTAATGCATACAACTAGAAAAGTTAAGATTCTCACTGATGGGATCTCTGAAATCCTTCCACAAGACCTAGAGTCCCCTGCTAGTCTTCAAATTTGCACCGCCATGTTTCTACAGTAGCCCAGAACGGACAAACCCTAACACTATCAACTTTTCCTGCTTGGGCTGGAATCGATGACGTTACTGACGTAGCATTGCCGCCGCCCTCTCTCTCTCTCTCTCTCTCTTGCTTCACCACTCACTTCCCATGTATAAACACACTCTAAGCACTAACTCTGCTCCAAATGACCTAAGCTACACTTAAAATAACTGGCTGTAGAGAGAGCCATTCACGCTTTCACGTCGGCCACCGTAGGTCTTCTACACGCTTGGCACCACTAGATACCACCAGATCCTACACACTGCTCCTTTAAGTAACAATGCAGTCTAATTAATTTAACGCTAATCACAAACACCTCCCTGTCCCCGCGAAGACCAAAACTAGTTTGGTATATGTCTGGCAGGTGAGCATTTTTACACCCGACGGCTCTCCGTTAAATAGCTACCTTGCTAACTAACAGTAACACACTAAGTTAGCTGTCAGTCCCGCAGTCGGAAATGTAATGCCAAGAGCATGGCCAAAAGTCAAAACAATATCGATATGTCAAATAGAAATTTGAAAAAACGTTAGCTACTGTTAGCTTATTGTTGTTGACTACAGAAAGTAATGTTACGGCATACTAGAGTGAGCTTTCCCCCACGCCATGCATACGACAATTTAGAGCCGTAACAAAGTGTCGCCTCACTTAATTCTATTTCTTTAGAGTGTCGGTCGAACACCCTTTTGTTGATCAGTTCATGTCTATCGATTTGTGGAGCATGACAGCTTGCCATGACCACCCACTGCTCTGCTAGCGCTATATTTTGTGTGACGAGAATGATGCTTTTGCCGACTAGTGCTACGGGGGTATAGGATTGATTCTGTCCCAAGCTTTTTGATCCATAGCAGTTGATCACTGCAACTGTGATCTCTATGAGCGGTTCCCACTGTAATTACATTTCACAAACCTGTCAGTGTTTATCTGTGGAAACTCATTCAGCAAAAAAAAAGAAAGAAGAAGAAAAAAACATAATACCTCGGTCCAAATGCCTGCTGTGTAGACATCATCAGACTGGCATACAGGCCGATTTGGAGGGTGGGACACATCAGACTGTCCACCGACAGGGACACATCAGTGGTGTTGACCACTATCTGTGAGAAGTGCTGCAACAAATCCACTTTCTCTGTTGAGAAACCAAAACAATACTGTGAAGTGGTAACTTACAGGAATTTAACATGCGTCGGTGGAGACAAAACCAGAGATTAAAAACAAGAATATTGGATTTACGTTTTTCACGTGGTCAGAAACAGTATTTCTAGCTTTTCTGTCCCCTAGCAGTCAAAAGTTGCAAATAGGCCTTTTTTCACAGCAGACATTTTGACATGTCACAGTAGGAAAAGCACAGGTGTAAATAATGAAATGAATGACAGCTGAAGCACCATGCTGTTAACTCGTAAACATGGAAATGCTTGGTCTCCTTTGGATTTTGACTGGGAACATGGAATGTTGTGGAATGACTGATCAGATGATCTGAATATTGACTGAGGAGATTGCAGATGTAAGCTGGTGCCATCCTGAGCTTAGAAAACAAATAAAAGAATCTTAAAATCAATTCTATATTCCGCTTGTGACCAGTGAAGAGAGGCCAGTACCGGGGAGATATGGTTCTTGATACCAGTGAGGAGTTTTGCTTGTGCATTGACTGACTGAGCGCCACATAAAGAGAGATCCAGTGATAGGTTGCTATCTTATGAAGTATTTTAAATATGTATTGGGAAAACTTGCCAACATGAATGTTGTGGGACTGTAAATGTTCAGATGCATACAAATTGTTGTTGTAATTATCTAAAGGAAATGCCACATTCAGCAGCCTCACCGTTAGCTCATCTTCTGACTCCTGACCCTTGGATCTTTTGTTACATGCCACTGCAGAATAGATGCAGCAATTTACTGTGGTATGGCAGTGAAATGAAATACATACAGTAGGGGGGTGAGGAAGTCTTAACAGCCTTTAATCATTTCTCACTGAATGAGCTGGAGCTCAGCAGTACTGTCACAGCCATGCATAAAGGACACATCACTGCTGAGGAACTCCAACATTCAACAGTAAGCAAGTCAGCAGCAACACCATACAACTGCATCCACAAAGGGTCAAAATGTTGTTTCAGTCATCACAGTGAAGATATGAGTCATATCAGTGCCTCTGTATGTTGACATGACCGTTCTGCTTTAAAGCCAATTCTAACACAGCCACAAGTTGTTGGCAGCAACATAGAACTTGATCATCTTCATCATCATTCAGCATTCACACCTTTGTTCTTTTATTTTTTTCTTTATTATTATTATTCTACTTCTGCATGCTTTCAGCTACAGAAACCTTTCAAATATCAAAATGTTCAGCTCTAAGGACATTTATGCTTAGGAGGAATCTCAAAATTCTTTTCAACCCCACTCAACTTTGAAGTTCTACTTCTTCAGCATATTTTCAGCTACAGACTTCATTTAAAGGGGACATATGCTCATTTTCAGGTTGAGGTTGAGGTTTTAGCGCCTGTCTCTTTAAGCCCCCAAACCTGTTCTGATTGGCTTGCTAGAAAAAATATGGTGCACCTTTGCAAAGGTAGCTCTCAACCTGCGGACGGTATATATGAACTATTAAACTTGGATCCTGAACAAATCTATTTAAGTTTTCGGCTCATGATATCTTTTCCTATGCATCACCGTTCAGCCCCCTTCTTTTCAGGCAATAAAATTCAGCTGTCAGCTCTTTAGGGCCATGCTTTTTTTGTTCCAACGTGTTTAGCAATGCAGTTCATCTGTCTGATATCAATACAAAGAATTTCTTCTTTCTTTTCAGGTAATTCATTTCAACTTCCATCTTTGACAGGGTTACAGTTTAGCTTCCAACTTTTGTAGAAATGTATTTCAGCTCTAATCATTATGAGGTAATACAGTTCAACTTCCAACTCTGCCAGTGTTACATTTCAACTTCCAGGGGTTTCAGCAGTGCAGTGCAATGCATTGCCCACTGAGAGAGCAGGACTTTACCATACAGCATGTAGTCGCTGAACCCATGGCAGCAGTCAATGGTTGAGAAATATGAAAGATTTATATTAGGAAGACTTTCAGACTCAGAAACTGAAATCATGTTTTACACTTCTATTTACACAAAGGAATATGACTCTCATCTGACTGACCAAGACATACAGTAAATGTCTCCTCTGCAATGTCTATACTATATATACTGTCTTTTTTGTCAGAGAACATGTGGTGAAAGACCAGGTTGTCACCCGTCTGCCTGTACACCAAGTTCATCACTCAGTACATTTGTCCTTCTCATCCTTCCTCCACCACCAAGACTGCAGTCACACATGACTGGGCTCTGATAATGCGTTGAAAGGTCTGCCACGAACCACGAGCTGCATTCCCCTACACAGCCACCTCTATATTATGTACAGCATGAGGCTGAGTAAAGTGTGTAAAGAGGCATGCATTTCTAAGTGGAGGTATTCATGTTATACTCTTCTTGCTGTGGTGTTTGCATTTTGTGACCAAAATGACCATGAATAAAAGGCACTGGTTCCCAAGAATGGGGTTACAGAATGGATATCCAACCTATATTTTGCCAATAAACACTAGTTTCAGAAAGATGTTGAGTTACTGTACACAGTGAGGGAGAAGGAGACAGAAACACAGATGGAACGGTGTTTTTCAAAGCAGTCAGATTGACTTGATGTGTGCAGGTAGAGGCAGAGAAACTATCATCTTGACTCCATGTGTTGAGAGAAGACGAGGTAATTTTGGACTTAAGTCTGTCCCAGGAGCAGAGCCAAACACTGACAGTTTCATGGCTGCAGTGCATCTGCAGTGCACTTGAATACAAAACTCCTGTGTTGGTACAGTAGATGTTCAGACTGACCATATGGAGGTACAGTATACCGATTGCCGGTGATCTGCACAGGCCTGGCTCACCTCGAACAAGCCTAAAAATAGTCTGCCGGCAATAATAGGGCTGGGACAATACACCTATCTCCCGATTCCATACTATCACGATACTTCGATATGTGTTGAGATTTTTTAGTGTTGCAATTTCACAAGTATTGCGATTCGATATTACGATTTATTTGATATTACCTTTTTAACACTAGACCATGGGAAGAGGTTGAATCATCCACATCTAGGGACTTTTACTTTGAAAAATATCTAAATTAATACAGTAAAAATGTTTGATTTTCAGCCTGTATGTAATTAGAGATGTCCTCAAGTCAGATATATCAGTCATTGTCAGACATTATTTATTTTTTCCAGCAACCCAAAAAATCAAAGAATAAAGATATTTCCCTCACAAATTAATGGTATTTGCTTTTTAATCTATAAGGGATATGTAATGTTTCATACTTCTGGTGAATATAATCCAATCAATCTTATTTCCATTTATGTATTTTGTATATATATAGTTCCCTTTGTTAACACCTTATTTTGAAAACTGGACATAGTCACAAATGTCTACTTTCGCTTACTTCTCCAAGTCCGTCTCTAGCTCTCCCGTCAGCTGCGTTCTCTTTATCCATCCATGGTCAGCTCCATCGGGCCATTTGAATGTATTAACATAAATGTCAGTATATGGGTGCTCTACAGTTGTAGCGTCGGCTGATTTGACCATGGAGATGCGAGTGGCGGCTGGCTTGACTGCATGTTACCACAATACGATAACGTTTCCTGTCCATGACAGAGTTAGCATGCAGCTTTAGCCATCATCTAGCTTTGCTGTTCCTGGCAATGTGTGAAACCCAAAGTGTTTCCATCCTTTACTGGATGTGTAGTGTTTACCACGCTGGATTTAACATGTAAGGGTGCAGGTTATATCCACGCAGACCCTCCGACGTTTTCTACTTTCTCATTTCGGCTCACTGCGGCCGGCTGCGGTTTGTTTTGGTTGACGGATACGGAACAGATATGACGTCACGTTACTCAGACTACAACAATAAAAGCGGTAACTTCCTTCTACCTCTACTACCTCAACCACGCTGGCTGACCTGCAACGAATCCTGGTTGAGGAATGGAACGCCATCCCACAGCAACGTGTGACCAGGTTGGTGACCAGCATGAGGAGGAGGTGCCAGGCTGTTGTGGCTGCGTATGGATCTTCCACCGTAAATAAACAGGCTTTCCAATGATGTAAAATACAATGCCAATTAGCATTGTAACAACAGAGAAATAATCGACCAAACACAAGTTTTAAAACTTTTTTTCCCAGTTTATATCGATTCTGGCATTAAAAAATCAATTGAAAAATTGTAAAAACCCCTAGGCAATGATAGTCGGTCATTGTCAATATCTGTTTTTGCTGACTTCCGGCTTTTGCATTTGCGTTGTGGCTATTGCATTCGTTCGACACTTCTCGACCACCATAGCTTTTCCCCCCAAACACTCACTCCCAATGTAATGTTAGCAACACTTGGATATCACACTGCATGATCTAGCCATCACCACTGCATTTACTCAGATGAATGACCTTTAACCTAGTAGCCCAGATACAGGTACAAGAGAATTCACTTCTAAATTCTCCACATTCCCTGCCCTCAGTGAGACTGACCCTAAAATATTTCCTCATTTCCTCTCCCAGAAGAATAATATTGAGACATGAAGGGGGTGACCCAAAGTTACAGTAACCCGACACTTCTATGGCATTAGCCTGAAACATCAGATATGACTCTGCGTAACTTTGCAGTTATAAACAACCTATGTTACATACTGTAGTAAGAGCACTTTGAAGGATCTGTTTAACATTCTGAATCACCTGCACATTTCATAAATAGATGGAGTGGTTCACACAATCATGTTCCTGTTCAGGTTCCCCAAAGCCAGTTGAGAGGTTAACTCGGGACACGGAGTCTGACTGGAGAAACCTTGTGGTGTATCGCTTCTCATTGGATTCGTCGAACTTCTGGAATTTCAAACATTTACCACACAAACAATCAAATATCCAATCACCAAAGGAACCAACAACAATAAAGCTTCAGTCTCTACTGGTATAGCAGTGTCTGGGGACTTTTGAACCATGCAACCCAAGTCCCTGCACCCAAACTGGTACACTGGCATAGTAACAGATGTGTCTCATTCCTGAGCTGACAACCTGTTTACCTGAATGAAGATTGGGGATTTATTAGGGATGCAATGAATACACCATTTCTCACACATTAACTAGTAATTATAGAAGCTGAACTTGCTGTGAGATTACGTGCACCCCACACATACTTCAGACCATGCATATACCATTATCATAAAGTGGGCATGTCTGTAAAGGGGAGACTAGTGGGTACCCATAGAACCCATTTACATTCACATATCTTGAGATCAGAGGTCAAGGGACCCCTTTGAAAATAGCCATGCCAGTTTTTCCTCACCAAAATTTAGCGGAGGTTTTCTAGTTTCATATGATATCAGGATCTTCACTCTACCTTTAAAACTGAGCCCGCTACAACCTAAAAATCACAATTTGCTTTAATTGAATTAACAAATTAGTGGTGTTAAAAAATTGTGTTAATGCATAAGTATCACGTTAACTTTGACTGCCATAGTTCAAACACATCTTCATTTAGGAAATACTAGTGCAGTGCCTGTTCAAAACATACCTGTTCAGAACGGTCCGATTGCTTGGCGTGTGGTATTACTGCTTGCAGCTTTCTCAAGAACTGCTCATACAAACAAATACACACTCAACACTGCGCTTCCTTGGATCCTGAGTAATACACCTGCCATTACATAGTTACGTAAATATTTTAATTAATTGACAGCCCTATTAAACTATAATTCTAATAGTTATCAAGTATCAGTTCTTACAGCGGGAAATACAGTCTTACTCCGCTTATCCTATTCAGGGTCGTGGGGGGGCTGGAGCCGATCCCAGCTGACATTGGGTGAAGGCAGGGTACACACCAGACTATCACAGGGCGGACACATAGAGACACACAACCATTCACACTCACATTCACACCTACGGGACACTTACAGTCAACAATTAACCTAACCCTGCATGTCTTTGGACTGTGAGAACCAGAGAACCTGGAGAAAACCCACACTAACACGGGGAGAACATGCAAACTCCACACAGGAGGGCCCCAAGCCGGATTTGAACCAGCTGTGAGGCGACAGTGCTAACCACTGCACCACCGTGCAGTCTTTACTGACGGGGGAGAAACACACCGTACACACACACAGTAGTGTAAGTAATACTGACTGCAACATCAGTGAAATACACTTATACAAATAGGCATACTAGTCGCTTGCCTTAACATAACCACCACGTTTATAAAGTAGAACATGGATTTAATGAGTGGAGGTATTTTGCCAGCTGTAAAGTTATAAGTTAGTATAGCAAAAACATACACAATTAGAGTTGCAATGTGTGGCGTTTAGCGTCTAGCCCAACCCGGTCTCACTCGCAACTCGTCAAATACCGCTGATTGGGCAGTGGCCCTCGGCATCGATAACCGACGACAAAAACGTGACAAACCGGGCTTTCAACTAACGCCAATGTAAACCAATGGTCGGTGAAAGTGACGTAGTATTGATAGTGTGAGAGTTTGTTCAGGGCGGGTGGGAGGGGTGGTGTATGGGTAAAACAAATACAAGACTTTCCACCAGGAGTCCGGTGTTCGTGTCCCGTGTGAAACTAAAAGAAACGTTGACTTATTTTGTCACATCAGTCACGTGACTCGTCAGTATTATTATTCCCGTGAGTCGCTAGTCAGTGAAGTTAACATCAACCATGACTGTTTCCTAACCGTAACTAAGTGGTTGTGTTGTCTAAGCCTAACTTCCTGTGAAAACAGAAGTTAATTTTGAAAGGACACTATTCATATAACAAGCGCATATTGACACGCCGTCACTGGTCCGTCCAAAAGTAATGCAAGAGGGGTACCCCGTGCGTCGATCTCTGATGCCGAGGGGCACTGACCAAGCGGCGGTATGTGACGAGTTGGGAGTGAGAATGTGTTGCTTCGCCACTCTAAGTGAAGGTTTCATTACTGTACATGTTTTACAGACAGCTGAGTAAAATCCACCAAACCCGATCATTCTCTAACACTAACACAAATTTCATGGCAGTTATTTACCAGCACTTAACACAAGCATCAGAGTAAAAGAAATTATGTGTAGCCTTTTTAAAGTCCTCATTGACTTTTACAGGGGTCAACTTGTGATGCTGGCTCATCACCAAGGAGCTGACCCTTGTAGATCAGGGTGTTAAGATGTGTTTTCCAGGCTGTGACTGCAGACAGGCCTTCGTGTTGCCAACAGGTCGGCTGAGGTGCCAGGACCCCCTGCTGGCTACAAGCTGCTCAGAGCCAACCAGCAGCCTACACTGCCAAGCATCTGGAGAGCCATCAGTCACAGAGATCAAGGCCAAGGCGACATGGGAGTGAGAAGGCAGCATTAAGCCCTCCTGCTGCTATGAGCTCAGGTTTCAAAGACCGTGACTAAGCACATCACTAAACGCAGATCATTCATTTTTAATATACAAGGTGTCCCCACAGCAAACATGATTTTCCGAGCTGTTAAACTCGATTATAGACTTTTTGTATACTGGCTGAAATGTTGTTTCTCTGTTTGGATCAGAGGAAAAGTGTTGATAAAGGGGCATTCCATTAGAAATCAATCACTTTCTGACCTACAGTATATGAATGGACTAGCATTTATACAGCGCTTTTCTAGTCTTCCGACCACTCAGAGCGCTTTACATTACATGCCAACATTCATCCATTCACACACCCATTCATACACTGATGGCAGAGGCTGCCATACAAGGTGCCAACCTGCCCATCAGGATCTGATCTAAATACTCATTCACACACCGATGGCTCAGCCTTCGGGAGGAATTTGGGGTTAAATATCTCGCTCAAGGACACTACGACATGTGGACCGGAGGAGCCGAGGATCGAACCCCTGACTTTCCGATTGGTGGCCGACCCGCTTTACGTCTGAGCCACAGCCGCCCATTTGAGAGAGTGTTCGAACGTAGTTTGACTAACCAAAATGACCAACCATTCAGGAGACAGGGGACTGACCCATATTGGATCACATCCCTCCTAAAGAAAAAATAAAAACAAAAACTAGCATCCCTACATTCAAGCTCCTTAGGGGATGAATCATTGAATCAGACATTGGTGATCCCCTGACTTTTCCACTAGCGCCACAATGATTCTGATATTTTTGTTTCAGAGTGAAATGTCTCAACAATTATTGGATGGGTTGGTAGAGGCAACATGTAGGGATGTTGATAATTAACCGTTTAACCGTTAACCGACATTAAGCATTTTAATCGATTAACGCTATCGGGTAAAAAGGGTTAAAATAAATATTAATAATTAATTAAAAAGCTGAGCGGCTCAGAGGAGCGGCTTGTCACTTTAAGGAGAAAAGTTGGTCCACCTTAACATCCCACCTGAAGAGGCAGAGCCGGAGTTGCAGGATACAGGAAGTTGGCTCCGGTCTCTCCAGCTCGCTTGAGCGGAGCGGAGGAGTTGTAGTTTGGTAGCATTTATTCACCGACAAATAAACTGCACACACACGACTACACCTACGTTCACAGCTAGAACGCCACCAACAACCTCACACTCACCTCCAACACACACACACGGTCTGTTGGAAACTCGTTAAAGTTACGCAGACTACGTGTGCGGCGGCGGCGGCGAACACGAAGCCTCCGGCAATGCTAGAGCTGCTAACGTAGCACAAATACACACACTGTTTGTTGGACAATCGCTAAAGTTATAGGGGGCAAACAAAGTATCGTTACACCGGGCAGACACACAGCTGACAACCTGCTAAACTAAACTAAATGTGTGGTGGAGACTTTTACTGGGAAAGTGGCTGCATGTCCGCGACACTACACGCAGCATCGTAGCTGCTAAGTTAACGCTCCCGGACGGTGAACTGGGGACTCCCATCAACCAATATCTGTTGTGCTCCTGCAGCTGGTACACCGCTGCATGCGAGACACAAATCTTGTCGGTTAACGGTTAATAATCGGTTAACGAGGGTCGGTTATCGGTTAAGAAAATGTTTTCAAAATTAGCATCCGTAGTACCATGTCCCCCTCAGGATGAATTGTAATAACTTTGGTGATCCCCTGACTTTTCCTTTTGTCTAGTAATTTTGTTAATGACCAAATACTTGCAAAACTAATGACATTTGCATCTGCCTCAGTTGTTCTTTGTGTTTATTGCTAATGAGCAAAGCTAGCATGCTAACATGCTAAATTGAGATTAAAAACATGGTAAATATTTTAGCAGCTAAACATCACCTTGTTAACATTTTCATTGTGAGCATGTTAGCATGCTGACTTTTGCACGGAGCTAAAACACCAATGTGTCTAAGTACAGCCTCACACCGCCTTAATAACATACAAAGACTGACAAATACAACAAATAAAGGAGCTTTTCTTCTTTTTGTCATGAGGTCACCATCTTGTTTTTTAGTGTGCACGTGTGGAACGTGTCTACGTACACAGACCTACAATTCATGCAGGTATCCACTGTCGACATGTCTGTCTACAGCTGTCCATGTCCACATATTCACAAACCTTCAACCTTAGGTTTTTTTTCTCCCAGTGCCAAAAATGTCACCCTCTCATTGACCCCCTGTGTTTGGAAAGTAAAGCGATATGCCTTTCACCCCAGCAAAGGGATTACCCAAGGGGAATCTAAAGCAATGTGAGCTACCCTTGTAGAGATGGCGACATTTTCTTTTCACTTGGCACAGTAGGTTATGATATTAGAGGTCATCGGTGGTTCAGGCTCACCTGAATCAAGTGACATTTTGTTTTCTTGAAGGTTCTCTATACAATATCCAGAGCATTGATATAGCAGCAAACAACTATTTGCTATGTAAAGTAGGGCTCCAGACTAACTTTTTACATTGGTTGCACTGGTGCGCCTATAACTTTTTCAGTCAGGTGCACCAGCACATAATTTAGGTGCACCCGAATCTTTCACCATGCCTTTTGACGCTGTAATAATACCTTTTAAGAGTTTTGTCAGGCCTATACACTAGGGATGTCACAATAACAAGAATTTAGTAAAAGATAACAGTACCAGTGAAATTTCCACAATTCTCAATACCAATTCGATACCACAGTAAAAAACAAAAGTAACACAAAAAATCCCATGTACTTCAACATACACTCCTTTATTGACGTTTTTTGTTAGGATATTAAGCAGGTCATAATTCACTCTCTATTATCTTTTTTCTATATCGCTGTGAAAACATCTCCTTCAAACAACTGGATTTATTTAAGTTTCTCGCCAGAAATTAAATTTTAATACATCATGATAACATTAGAATTTACCTTTGCCCCAATGATAATTTTTACTGAATAGAGCCTGAACGCACCATAATATAAATAAATGGCACCCCCCGTGAACTAGCTCTCGTTCTGCTGATTTCTACACAGATTTGTTGTTCACAATGTGGCATTATCAGGGAAACAATAGGGTGCGTCCCAAACAGTCTACCTATGGTACCGTCAAGTATCCACATGTTTACATATTACGTTGGTGTAAGAGTAGCGTCATGCAATGTGTGCATTGGGAGTGTGTGGTCGAGTGACAGAGAGAGATGCGTGCAGAGCAGATCAGCTGTAAAGTTGTTTTGTGTTATTAATAGTACAGTGTCTCTCTCTCTCTCACACACACACACACACACACACACACACACACACTTTTTGCCCTCCCCACTTGTGAAATGAATCCAGCGCCTCTGACCAGGATTAGGCATCTTACCGGGGACCGAGGAGACAGGTGGTGGAGCGGTGCTCCGCCAAACATGCCGGTCTGGGCTGTTCAGGGCTTGGAGCCGGGTCCAGGTGTAATGGGCACCGCGGCATTTTTCTTGACGAAAAAAATAGATCTCTCAATAGATCTTTTAATTTTGAATTACCGGCATTTTTGATGGTTTTGATGTTGCTCGAGGAGGAGCACAGGACCCCGTTGCACACACGCAGAGACAGACCTGCTAAATGTCTGGCGCACCAATGCCACCAATGAAAATGCTTGACAGATTTTTTGGTCGGACCAAATTCGAGCTTCTACTTGATTTTTTTGGCATAGTCGGACCGGCCACGCGTGCTTTAAGTGCAAGTTTGTGCATGTGAGCGTGCCCCTCTGGTTAGCTCACATACGCCACTCTGCACTGCTCTCATTGGGCGGTTAGAGCTGATAACGACGTCCCTACCGACGGCGCCGTTGCGGAAGCGTAGCACCCACTCTCCAGTGCTCCAGCACTGTTTCCATTGTTTTCACTATTCGCACCGTTAGCTGCGAGCCACCAGCTCAGTCGTCACCATGTTGAGAGCTGTGCAGAGGCAATAGAAATGCTCCCAATATCGCCTTTAGCACCTTTAACAAACCTTCAAGAACAAGTTAGCACAGTTGACACTTCTGTCCACCTCAAGTAAATTGCTGCTGATGCTGATTAGGATGTTGGTGTTCCTGAGGAGCAGTTAGTGCCAAGGCTCAGGTATTATTAAGCACAAAAGAGCTCTGTAAAACCTAAAGCCCCTTTCAGCAGCTCGGTTCAGCCTTCTGTTGTTCTTGGATGTCTTCTGACCCCGGCCTGTGGGCCTCAACTGAAAAGATACAACAGCTTTTAGTCAAATGTTTCCCACCTTGTGTTTAGAAAGCCGATTCACTGACTTCAGAATGGAGGCCAAAAAACAAAGTGATAGTGATTCAAGTCAGGGAGGTCTACATTAAGACTGCACTAAACAAAGAACTTCTCACACAGGACTGGCCGACAAGGTCAGCTTCAAGTAAAGCTGGGAGATCACGTTCCGCCATAGTCAAAACCTACTTTTATCAGTCAATTCTCCAAAAGATAACCTATATCTCCTTTACTTTTCTGTCTTTTCTTTCTCTTGTACCTCATTTCATCACCACGTCGTCATGTTGTTCCTCATCTTATTCTGAAAATTGCCTTAAATAAATATAAATAAGTACATATTTCGTAATGTTTTTGCCAAGCTAGAAGCGGGGAAAATTGTACATTATCCCGCTTATTGCATGGCTACTTACTTAAGAAATCAATAATTTGACACAAAAACGGTCCGCCAGAGTCCGACATCAGAACTGCGCCCATAGCAACGGTCTGTTATACATAGCAACGGTCTGCTATACGTAGCAACGGTCTGTTATACATAGCAACGGTCTGTTATACATAGCAACGGTCTGTTATACATAGCAACGGTGTGCTATAAAGAAATAACAGAGCGTAGAACGCTGTGATTGACCAATCAGAATCGAGTATTCAACAAAGCTGTGTAATAAATTACAAAAGAACTTAAAAAAAATAATTTAGTTTTCGGTGGAAACCCCTGGCCCCATGGGCTTCATGTGCAAACATGCTGCCCTACGCCCCATGTGACATATGCGAATAAGAGTAGATGGAGGAAACAACTTGTCTAGTGCCACGCCACACGCAAGCTTTGACGCTTGCAGTACTTCCGTGTGAAAATGGCACATATTTAATCTACATATTTACACATTACATTGTGAAGTGAGTTCAGGTAATGTATTATAAGCCCCATCAGTCAATCAGCCTCTAGTTTATATTAGGGCTGCCAAAGTTAATGAGTTAATAACGTTAGCAAATTAATTTTGACGCCACTAATTTCTTCAACGCAATTTCCGATTTTTAGGTTGCAGCGGACTCAGTTTTAAATCTAGAGCGTATATACATCATCATATGAAACTATAAAACCTAAGGAATCCATTGGTACCAACCATGGTATACTAGCTTGTTGCGAAGGAGGCTAAATAACGCTCCAAATTTATGTTAATTTTGGTGAGGAAAAACTTGAGTATGGCCATTTTCAAAGGGGTCCCTTGACCTCTGACCTCCAGATATGTGAATGTAAATGGGTTCTATGGGTACCCACGAGTCTCCCCTTTACAGACATGCCCACTTTATGATAATCACATGCAGTTTGGGGCAAGTCATAGTGAAGTCAGCACACTGACACACTGACAGCTGTTGTTGCCTGTTGGGCTGCAGTTTAGTATAGTTTTTGTTATGATTTGAACATATTGTTTTATGCTAAATGCAGTACCTGTGAGGGTTTCCGGACAATATTTGGCATTGTTTTGTGTTGTTAACTGATTTCCAATGATAAATATACACATACATTTGCACAAAGCAGCATATTTGAGTATTAAATATTTGACAAAATCTCCCTTGAAGGTACATTTTGAACAGATAAAAAAATGTGTGATTAATGTGTGATTAATTTGCGATTAATCGCAATTAACTATGGACAATCGTGTGAACTTGATTAATTAATCAATTGACAGCCCTAGTTTATAACTATTCAAGAAGACACTTGAATTTATAATTCAATATAAGTCACATCTATAATGTTTTATTGCTGTTGATATTGTGCATCAGAAAGCATTATGTGTGTTTATGAGTATACTGAATCATATACTGAATTGTAATCACAATATTCTTCTTAAAAAAAAATCACAATTAGATTATTTTTCCACTTAGGTCAGCCCTATTTAGCATATTGTGCTTTATAATGTAATATTTGTATCCTTACATTAAATGTAGTTGCAGTACTTCAATCAATACGTTCTGTCTGATCCAGGATAAATACAGTTTGCTTCGTCTTAGCTTCATTTAGCACTTTTTTGATACTGATTTGTCCAAACACACATTCAGCTGGCAGCCGTATACAGAGCTGCTCCATCTACTCATGGCTCAGCTATGGAAGGTGAGTGACATTAATTACTGCTCATCTATTCGTCAACACTCGGTGCAGACTTGGACGGATGCCCTGACCGGCTGTCAGTGAGCTGGACGGCAGGCTCTTTGAAGTGACCCGAGAGAACACAGAACTCACAGATCAACTTTCTGTCCAGTGTGCTGTTCAAACATTACATCAGATACAACAGAGCTGATAACACCACGCCGTCTGTCACACTTCCAAAGAAGGAATTCCCTCAGGAGAGATACCGCTATTCAATCTTTAATAAGCTTCAGAGGGATACTGTAATCCAACTGTATACAGTAGGGGCCATAGTGCCAAACGTACTACTGGACTGAACACTAACCAATAAGTACCAGGAAGAGAAAAACTGCATTTCTCACAGCAAATCTCCTCTTTCCTATATGGTTTGGCTACACTTTAGGACCTTGGGCTTCTGAATAAGGCCTATAATATGATCTTGTTATCACAGATACTGTTACTAATCCAGGTACCAAGGGTTAAAGCATCAGTCCCATTCACGTGACGCAGGCCCGAAACACAGGATGCTATGACAGAGTCGCCAGCTCTCATTCATCTTCTACGAGAGGCACAAAGTCTCGGAGGTCCTTCCTACCAGCAGCCATCTCCCTGTTCTAGTAATGTAAAGTTTGAGCTAAATAATTCAATTAATTATGAAGGCCATGTTAGGGCCTTCGATTCTTAGTTCCACGATTCCCCTTACTACTACGCCCCTGGCGTGTACCAATACGAATATTAAAGGTGTAATTTGTCCCGACCTAGCAGGTATACATCAGACCGGCAATACGTCATCCATAGCAGGCTTTCATGACCACGCCCCATTTTGGGGGAAAACAAAACAGGGTTGGAAATGAACTTTTTTGTCCACCTGCCACTGTGGCTAGTGGATTCCAAAATCTACCAGCCACTTAATAAATTACCACTGTCTTTTTTGGCTGGTGAGTGAAGCAGCCACTTGCATATTTTACCAGCATTTGGCTGGTGGCTGGTGCTAATTTCCATCCCTCAATTCCACGTCCCTCATGGACGGTAACAGAGTAAACAGAAGAAGTTGAAACATGTCTCCAAACTTCTACTTTAAACAAACCGGTAACAGTAATAAGGCGTAAGAGCTGCTGTGTACTGTAGCTGGTTGCACCAACAATAAATCCGAAAACGCTGAACACCCATTTGTTCCCCTGCCATGTCCTAAAAAAGATAAAATAGAGGAGCTTTATGGCTCCAAGCTATAGACCAGACCAGCGTAGCAACATCGCCGAGGAGAGAAAATGATGAAAAGCTGTTGTGTAGCGGGTTAACCGAGGCTTTCACACTGAGATTTGAGGCACATATGATACGTGAATATTCACTATCAGTGTGGTAAATGGTTAAATGATGCTGGTGACAGTGACTAGCATGGCTATCTAACGTTAGCTTGAGTGTGAGGCTGCTGCAGTAATAAAGTCATACATTAACGTTATAGCAGCATCAGACTGTTGTCTCCAACTAAATCTCAGCCTATAGATCAAACAGTTGGCTATTAACACGTTGGTTATTTACAGACAACATTTAGTCTAACGGGAGTCAATCAGATATGTATAGAGGTCTCGATAAGCAATATCCGTCCACTGTGTTGGACGGGGAAAGACTGAAGGGACATGACGGCGATCAACCTTAATTTATTAAGGTATCGTGAACGCTCAGCTTCAGACGAGGTCGTAAAATAATTATTAGACATGTGTATAAAACAAACGTTTGTGTAAAAAGAGATGAATGCATACAGACTTGTCAAAATTACAATCCAAACATGTCAAATTGCATTGAAGTCTTTGGGATCTTTGGGTTTCTTTCCCCCAAAAGGGGACGTTGTCTTGACATTTTGCGAAGTACCGGTATGTGCCGGTCTGATGTATGACAAAGCTAAGAGGAACATGAGCTGTACATGCCCACACAGTCCTGATAAGAGGCCTAATCAAGCAAGGTAAGTCAAATCCCATATGTGGATGTACCATGGGTGTGCAGGTATTGGTTGATTCAACATAACTATGTGCTGTTAGAATAACGGTCTGCCAACCATAACCCAACCAAATCCCACTCTAACGTGCATGTTGACTGATTTTGATTTAATGATGGGTCCGTTTTTTTTATGATTTTTCTTAAAGCTGCAGTGCGTAGAAATCCGGAAAACGCAAAATCCTGCGTCCCCTCGAGCTGCTCTCTCCTCTCTCTCCTCTCTCCGCTCTCCCCTCTCTGTCCGAAGCCCCTCCCCCCACACGAGAACGGGCATATGCACGCGCTTCATACGTGCTCGCTACATCTGAGGAGGCTACCGCAGCGAGCTACACATTACCTTCTAACGACATCAACAGTTTGGACTGTCTTTTTGAAAGTCTGTCTTTCTTTTTTTGGGTTGTTTTGAGGTGTAGGCAGTTGCTGCCAATGCTGGAATAGCAAGCTTTCCAGTAGGTTGTTCCGCCATTGACCGAGGCTTTCACTATCTGCAGAGACCAGACGTGAACGCGCATCTCCTTTTGTGGAACAGCCAATAGGAACGCTCTCTCTGAAATGCCCTGTGATTGGTCAAAGTCTGCCGTCACGGGCAAGATTTTCTAAAGCCTGTAAACAGAGCCATGAGGAGGTGCAGAGATGTAGTCTTCTCTCAGATCACTTGAATTACAATATGCTGAAAGGTTATTATGGAATTTTTGCCAAATTATGCCAAAATATTGTTGCCTACTGCCACTTTAACGCCTACTGATTTAGAACAGGGTCTGATCATGACAGAAAAAAAAATCAATTAAAGATAACTGCAGCTTTCAGAAACGTGTATCGGTTGAAGGCTCTGACGGAGCCTGAGCTTGATCCAAAGGAAACCCCTATTTGGGGAACGATCAGGGCATTTAGGGAATACTTTTTGTCAACATATGGACAGAAATGTGTGCTTTGGAGGTTATTTCAGGACCAGGGTGGTGACAGGGGGCATGGGAAACTACTGCAGCACAAAGTGAGAGGAGGGATGAGGCTTGCAGTCACACAGGATGCTCACATGCAGAGACAAGAAGAAGTGAAATTGTGTACTATTAAATGATGTTTTTGGATCAATCTCTGCACTGACTACACACAGAGCTGTAGCTATAGTCTACTATCTTTTGTATCCATTACACACATAGCCTGTCAAATTAACTTTCATAGCCAGTTCCAACAGGACCAGATGTTCTTCTAGTACTACAACAGCTGCTCTTGGTGGAAGAACCTGGTACTACCACTCAATGTCACAATTTAGGGATGCAGCTGCAAACTCACCCTTTTCATAAAAGGCTTCTCGGGATTAGTGAGGATCAATGAATTATAAGAGTTCAGGTACAACATGGAAATGATTTGGATTACAACAGAAAGCCATTCATATAATGGGACCTTGCCAAGGTGACATTTCCTTTTCCCGAACAAAAAATAATAAATCTGAAGGGATTTCAGTATTATAAATATTATAAATATGAGTGTGCTACTTGACTGAGTTTACATGAAGCACTTTACAGTATCTTTACAGAGCTATTCCCTCGGGGGGCTACTGTTGCTTTATTTCAGTCATATTTGAATGGTACCTTCAGTCTTGATAAAACTATGATATTAATGTTATGAGTGTGTCTCTTGCCTGTCCGCTGAACACTCCATGTGTCTCCGTGTGAAGACATCAGGTCCACAGCAGCAGCATGATGTCCCAGTAACGTCATGTCAAAATAAAACAACACAAACTGAACTGTGCGGATTAAAAACATGTCCTCGTTATTACTCTGTTATTACTCTGTTACTGTAAAAGAAAAAACGTCCGACAGCAGACGAACATTAAAACTGCCTCGTTACAATATGTTTTAGTAAAGTAAAGGTTTCATTGTTGGACAACTCGTCTAACTTTACTTAACTTTAGCGTCTCATCACAAAGTGATGAACTGACTGAAGTCTTGTTCTCGCGCTAGTCAAGCTAGCAACACTTCCCAGGCTAACTTCCGGTTCAGAGTTTCGCAACAAAAGCCGTAACGTTACTATGAATCCAATGTTCAGTGCAACACGTTTGACAAATGCAAAGGAGCCAAACAAATTAACCAGTAATAATATTGTATATATAAATTAATTCATAAATAGGAATCAAAGCTTTGCCAACATGAAGTGTATGCCTTTATTTTATTGTACTTCCGTTCTATCTTTCCTATTTCTTTTAATTATGCTCACTTGTTTACGCGCTCACTGCGTGATTGATTTAGAAAAGATGCTTGTTAGTTGTTTTTCAGCAGATATTCCTTCTTTTACTATATTATTAACGCTGGAGGACGGACCCTGCCAAAATCAAAAATAAATGAATAAATTACTCAATAAATAATTAAATAAATATATAATTAAATGTAGCAAAAATAATATTTAAAGGGACTGTTAACTTTCAGAAATGCTTCTTAACCGGCCACACGCAAGCGCGCAAATGCGAGCGCGCATGGGATCCCGACCCGGTAGATTTATACGTGTAAGAAGTTACAAACAGTCCCTTTAAAAATAAATGTACACATTAATTATTTGATAAAATGTGACATAAATTGATATTTTTGTATTAATTTGCTTCTGTATTTATTTATGTTTGTATTAATTCTCTTATTTAGTTACTCTTTGTAAATGTTTAATTTTCCCTTTTATTTATTTCTGTATTTATTTTGCATTTATATTTTATTTATTTCAAAATGTTTTCATTCATTTTTTAATCATTTTTAAATGCATGTATTTATTCATGTATTTTTGCATTTATTTATTTATGCATGATTTTCCATTTGCATTTCACCCCTTATTTATTTCCCCAAACTAATTTATTTCTGTATTCTTTTCTTCATGCATTTCTGCCTCATTATGCAAATTAGGGGGCTTTTTCATTCATTTCTTTATTCATTTCTTTTTTATTTTGGCAGGTTCCATCCTCCATAGCCTACTGACACAAGGCACACAGCCTATAGACTGTTGTCACTGGAGACATCTTGGCTTGCCCGCATGCAAAATACCAACCTGGAAGTTCCTCACCTGAAGGAAATACAACCATTTGACCTTATTTAGGCTACAACTGTGCTTACTAGGGAGGATAGTTTCAGCCCAATAAAATCAAAAGAGAAAATGACAAATAAACTATTGTCATATTTTAGTAATCAGGATAAATTCCCTATCTCTCCAGTCCAGACTCCCTATTCACTAGGCCTAGTACACTATATTTACTGTTGGCCATTTTATTGGAGTGTCCAAATTCTGATGTAAATGTCAAAAATCAAAATCAACAGCTGTCAGTGATGAAGCAAAATGATATAGCCTAGGCCAATGGTGAGTGTCTGAAATCTAAGGAAGTATCAGAGGTGAGAGCCTATAACTACAACACTGTTAATATGAGCCTAAATTAATAATTTTAAATGACACACACTGAACTCCAAATGAATGTTAGACCCTGTCTACACATATACAGATATTTAAAAAAATATATATTTCCCTCTATGTTTTGGCCTCTTGTCCACACGCAAACAGAGTTTTGGGTCACAAAAATGGATATCTATGAAAACGCCTTCTAAGGAGCAGATCTTTTCTTTGTATCCGTGTGGACGTGTAAAACAGAGTATTTGGGAAATGATGACGTCCTCTCCTCATTTCGTGCATGCCCATTGTTGCTTTGTGTAATGAGCATGCACCAGAAACAATAACAAAGATGACGGACAACCGGCTTTACATTTTGTTAGCACTCCTCAGACTAATTACTACTTTACAGTAGAAAAATGTTCCAGTCACAGGAAGCCATAGCAGGGACTCATTAAACATGTCGAGGCCGAATGGTGATTGAATGTGCTTTTGGGGCGATTGAAGGCGAGGTTTGGAGCACTGAGAAGGCTATGGACATAAACCTGAAAGAGCTCCCTTTCGTCATTTATGCATGTAAAGAGACAGTTGATGACAGCAGAGTGATGACAGTCATGCAGGTCGAACTATCCAACTGACTGTAATGAAGCTGAAGGAAAGGGAGTGAGAAGGGCGGCAACAACATTCCTTGACCCTTAACTTGTGATCTCACTTGTGGTGACATGTAAATATTACGGCGAGCGTTTGGATTCATGTTTGTATTTGAGAGTGGATGGAGACATTTTGTAAAACAAAGGTCGTGTGGGCAACAAAATATCCATTTTTAAAAATATCTGTATACATGTAGACCTTAATGTTAATCTGCGTCTGCTGAAAGTATAGGTAACAGTTCATTGCTAAAATGTTCGGTATAACAACTTTTCAAGGTGATAATATGTCAGTGTTGTGGCCAAAAAAAAAAACACTAACAAAAACAATGTTGCTGCACCATGCCTGCTACACAAAGGACAAGAAATACATTGAGCACGAACATTCAAACAATAGTTTAACAAAATTATCTTACCTCAAGTTTTACTTACTACTTTTTTTGGAGCTTTCCATCATATCTTTAATGATTTGAACACGATTCAGAACAGTGGCATGAACATCCTCCTCACACACATCCAGCAGATTAAATGTAGGCAGTGTAACACAGCTGCATGCCAGTACTCTCTTGTTGGGTCTCTAAATTATAGAGTACAGTCTAGTGAATAGTCTATATGAAAAAAGTCTTGAGATAACTTCTGTTATGATTTGACGCCATATAAAAATAAATTGAATTGAATTCAACTAATCACAGGCAGTTTCATTTCATTCTTTTTTATTTCAAGGAACTTTGCTTCATACAAAATGTTTAATGTAGAAACAGCTGCAGAATTCAAAGTCTGGCCAAGAAACATAAAATCAGGCAAACAAACATTTCACTGAATCCCAAGACCCAAAATAAAGGAATGTTCCAGCTCTGCGGCACGGGGTGGAACTGTCAACAATGTCCAATACTGTTTTGAATAGAAATTTGTCTTTTCAACAAACCCCACAGTTTATATCAAATATTAAAAATCAACAACAAAATAACACATGGTATCTAAAAGTACTAAGTTTTCTACATGCACATACATTGTTAGAACATGCAAACATTTGTATTTTCTCAAGAAAAAGCCACATGTACACTGCCAATGGTATGCAGAGATAATCGCTCCTAATGTTTGGTGGCCGGTTGGTCCAGACTTGGGCACGGGTACGTTTCCTTTGACTCAATGCAGAGGCCGCATAGTTAAAGAACGTACAGATATTTTGATGATTTTTTTTTTTTTTTTTTTTGCCATAGTGACAAAACTTTTCAAATGCTGAATATATCTGCAGAAGAATGTGTTCCCGTCTTTGACAAAAATAATCACTTTGACAGGTTGATTTATAAAAACCCTTTTATTGTGACCAAACAGGACACACACACTCTCCCATTTTGAACTAAGGGATCTCCATTTGATATTGTCGAAGTGGGTACATGTTATGCATGCAAATATATGTATAAAGTTGCTGTAGTCCTAAATATTCTATATGTTTCTTGTTTACACTTTGTGCCTTTATGCATTTTAAGTGTTTTTTGTTTGCATGTTTTTTTTCATAGCATTTTCTATAAAACATTTGGTCACAATCATGCTGAAGCCTGGATCTGAAGAGACCAGCATGTAAAGCTACAGAATGGATGGAGAAATGGGTTTGCCATGTTGCATAGCCCTACTCTCTTGTCCTCAGCGTGTCTGGCTCCTGTAGTGTGTGTCACTGTGGTCTCCTATACTACCCGCTGAGGGGTCTCTCAAGAAATCCGCCACAAATACCTTATAGCCGATCAGCTGCCGCAAAGGTTAAAACCTCCCCCTCGTGTTGCAGATTGCCGTGATGTAAAAGCACAATAGATCAACATTTCACTAAAGACAATCTGATGTTGAAGCCGGCATGTGTATCAAGCAAGTTGCATATAACAAATATTGTTTGTGTGTAAATCAGCTTACATATCCAGTTCACAGCAGAGTACAGTTTCAGGCATCAACAGACACAGTCGTCCACAGCTCTGTGACTGATGTAAGTCGAGACAATTTCCTCCTTCAAATGGGAAGCAGAGATCAGTGAGGCAGCAGGGCAGGTTTTAGCCAGTAGGACCGCTTGAAGGAAAAACCCATCCTTCAGTACCGTCAGATCCACTTGTGACCATTGTTAGATACAAGAGTCCCTCAATCTCTCTGATCTCTTTATTCTACAGTACTTCAGTTCTGAAGGGATTTCCTACATTTCCCAGAATGCATTTTAACGAACCCCAGCGAAAAGGTATCAAACTTCTTGCTTTCAATCAAAAGTGTGCATGTGGACATGTTAGCTGTGTCCCAAGTCCTCACAACATACTAACAGTTTACGGTATGTACTAGAGATATATTGACTGATATTAGCTTATCGCAAATATAACAGTGTCAGCATATATGTTGGTCAAGAAATAACAAGAAATGTCAGTACAGACATTCCAACGATACGTTTGAACTCATTTAGAAACAATGTCACCATCCAGCACAGTCTCACAGCAAGTCATGAAATAGTCACCAAATTTAATCTCTCTGATTCGTGTACATAGACAGAAAATTTCCCTTTTTTTTTCGTAACGCTCAGCACGACTTTCAACAATGTATTTTTTTGTGCGCTTTCCTACTCATGTTCAGCAACATGCGACGCACGTCTCAATTTCCGCTCCAGTCTTTTCAAAATAAAACTACTCTTTTAGGTTTAGGAAAAGATCGACTTGGTTAGGCTTAGGCAACAAAACTACTCAGTTAGGTTTAGGAACAGATCGACTTGGTTAGGTTTAGGCAACAAAACTACTTAGTTAGGTTTAGGAAGAGATCGACTTGGTTAGGTTTAGGTAACAAAACTACTTAGTTAGGTTTAGGAAGAGATCGACTTGGTTAGATTTAGGCAACAAAACTACTCAGTTAAGTTTGGGAAAAGATCGACCTTGTTAGGTTTACGCAACAAAACTACTTAGTTAGGTTTTGGAAGAGAACATGGTTTGGGTTAAAATAACTCCGGAATGGCTGTAACATAAGTACAGAAGTTACGCGACAAATATATCAACTCTGACTTGTGGTTTCACACGGGACACGAATAGCGGTCTCCTGGGCAAAAGTCCTGTGTTTTTTGACCCACCCATCCACCTCGACCTCCTCCCTACACAGTGTTGGCTGCTGTCTATATTTCCCAGTTCACAATTACGTAGATTACATACTTCCCATTTCACTATTATGTGGATTACATACGAATTGATTTCATGCTGACCGTCTCGAAAAAAATTGAAATTTGTGTCTATGTACATGAGTCAATACATTGAATTTCGTGACTATTTCACAAACTGCTGTATGACTGGGCTGCACCATCACATAGGTTAGGCATGTTGATTTTTACAATGTAAAATGTCCTGTTCAGTTCATGTCACAACTACATTTAACCAGTCCTCACCTCGAAATTCAGTGTCAAGCATTTTGCAGATAATATAAAAGATATCAATGTATGTTATCATTTTGTACCAATAGGAAATGATGAATCAAATTGCGAATTTGAAATGGCAGGCTATAATCGCTGGTAGATGCTCAAAAGAGTGTGTATCAGCGTTAGCTAACCTTAACGTTACATGAACAAAATTACTCACATGGTGGAAAATAATTAATTTTGCTGAGAGTTAATGTTACTGTTCAAAAACTGTTATTCCGTGCATCTTACATAGCAAGCGCCATCTTGCAACCATGGCGATCAGGCCTTCTAACCCTCTAAAAAAGCTTTTTGTGCATTGCATCGCCATCAGCACGCCATATGCAGACTGTCATCTTTTATTTCCTTAATCTCCTCCTGTGTGAACAAACTATCTACTGTATACGTACAGTTTAGTATGTAGTATGGGATTGGGACAGAGCTAATAATGCTATTGTATTGTGTTGTTATTTTTTTTGCTACTGTGGGTGGAGCGGTTCGTCACTCTGCCTCTGTTACAGTCAGTTTCCTCCATGTGTCAACTTTGACCACCAGTGCAAAATGGCAGCTTTAGGAAAGAAAATAAAACATTTTTCCATAACTACACCAAAGCCTGATGTTAAATATGAATGAATTAGATCGCTGTCAAACTCCATGGTACAGTAGCTGCTGGAAATATCTTTGCATGACTTTACATACATTTTTTGCCAGTTATCCATGAGTATGAAAAACACACACCACAAAATGACAAACTGGAACCAAAATATATCCACAACAGCTGATTACCAGTGCTACTTTTAATCCACACATACACACACACGCACACACACACACACAGGGCCCTGCTTGACTCAAATAACCACAAAGAGTCAGACTGGATCACCTGTTGCTACTCTGGGTCTAAGGCTACATCCACACTAATACGTTTTTCATTTTAAAACGCATTACTTTTGCTACATTTATGCCTGGGCGTCCACACTACTCCGGCGTTTTCGAGCACCTAAAACGGAGACGTTTGAAAACGCTGCTGACCCCGTTTTAGATTTAAAACTCCGGAGTTGAGTTTTAGTCTGGACGGACAGAAACAGAGACCTTTGAGAACGATGACACAGACACCCACGTTCGCTTCTTGATCGGGTCTCATCAGTCATGACGTGTCTTTCCGTGATTTGTCACACCCCCATCACGTGAACCTTTTTCCGGAAGAAAACAAACAACATCTGTTGTGTTTTCTTCCGCGTTGAACGCCTTACACTCGTGTGTTACTTTCAGTTACAGCTCCACCTCGCCGTCGGTCAAAGTAAAGATATCTTTGGTCTTACTTTTCACCATTGCTGTTTTTCCTTCGTAGTATTTTCTGCAACTGAACGACCAACCGCGCTGCTTCCTGTTTACACCGGCATGCACATGCCCAGTGTATGTGAATGCTCATGTGATATGGCGCGGTAGTATGAACGGAGATTAATTCTGAAACAGCCATAAAATGCTTTTCTGGATGGAGATCGTTTTCGTTTTAAAACAGTTTTAAAACAAAAACGTCTTAGTGTGGATATAGCCTAAATCACAGTGCACACACTCTTTAACCCTCCCAGCCCTTCAGACAGTTGACCAACACACACTCTGCAGTCCAAACAACACACACACCGTGACATCCTTACCAAAAACCAGCTCTATCATCTGAACATGCACAATGTGTTACTGGCATTAATGTAACTGGATTGATATATATATGCAGTTTTTTATAGTTGTTAAATGCTCGCATAGTGTTTTCACAATGTTGATTCTTGCCCCTCCACACATACATGATTTTTTTATCAAAAACAAGAAAATAATCGACTTTCATAAGGTAATTTTTCCATTCCTGTCTTTTACACGTACTGTAGGTAGAGTTCTCTGCTTGCAGATAAGGCTTTATGTACAACATGTTTTTCCTGCAGAGCTACATACGGAATGAACCAAACATCTACTCAAGTGGGGATGCATTAGAAAAACAGGCGACGTTGCATCTTTTTCTACAGTATATCTAAAAGGATATAGGCACTTTGTCTGAAAACATCGCAAAGAAGTCTGTAAGAAACATTAGACCTGAAACGATGGCAAACCGTAAGCAGTTCACAGAAACCACACCTTTGTTTTGTTTTTTCATGTCATATAAAAAATGCGCACAATGAAAAGAGAACATCTACACGGACATTTTTATAGAAAACAAATCGGTCAGTCGGGTACTTTTCCCTATACCATGCGTTGCTTCTCTCGAAGTTTGCAAGAAACAAGTTAACAGACAAAACAATCAACGCTGCGTGTGTGACAGCACTTCATCTGTTCAACTGACACAAAGGGAATGTCATAAAGGATTAGGCATCGTCATGGAATGGTAGAGTCCTAAACTAAAGAACAACACGGCTGTTTGTACAGTGTCATGTCTTTGAGGTTTTCCAACATTTCAATATATCATTTCACTCGACTATTGACTTGTCTTTTGTCATGTTTCCATGACTTGCAGTGCCACCACTGTCTGTTGAAACTGCCATACTGACCCTCAAATGCTCTTCAAACCTTCATTTACTTACAGCTTAAAAACTGCCTGTTATACAGTATGTTGTGCTCTTGGCTGCAATAAGAATGTGAAAGAAGGTGATAGAGAGCACAACTCATCTCGACTGTGGTGTTGTCTGTAGCCGTGTTCATTTTATTATGACAAAAGTGCTTTTGCATGTGCCTCTTCCATTATTGTATTATTGTATGTGGTGCACAGAGTGACGCAGTGCTGAGCCACAAGTCCAAAAATGCTGTTTGAGTCTAGTGATCTGACTATAGTAATGTGCAGCAATGTTCCCATTGAAGCATGTAGTACTGTATGTAAAGTCACCTGGTGAACAGAACATATAAAACTTGCAAAAAGTTAGAATGTAATGTTAAAGGAGCAGTGTGTAGGATCTGGCAGTATCTAGTGGTGAGGTGAGGAGATTGGAACCAACTGAAGCCTCTTCCGTGTGCCGAGCGTGTCGGAGAGCTACGGTGGCCGACCCAAAAACGTGAATGGTCCTCTCTAAAACCATCTGGAGCAGAGCCAGAGCATAGTGTTTGTGTGTGCACGTGGGAAGTGAGTGGTGAAGCAAGAGAGAGAGAGCTGCGGCGTTAATGACTCGGCCCGAGCAGGAAAAGTTAATCCTGTTTGGTTTGTCCGTTCTGGGCTACTGTAGAAACATGGTGGTACAACATGGCGGACTCCGTGAAGAGGACCCGCTCCCTACGTAGAATATAAACGGTTCATTCTAGGTAACAAAAATATTCTTATTTTCAGGTGATAATACGCTAAAAAAAAACATACTTATTAATATTATATTGATTTCTGCCAATATATCCCACTAAATGTTACTAACCTGGTCCTTTAAAGCTGCACTTATAAATATTTTTACATTTATAATGGAGAAAATAGGAACATGTAATTAGGGTTGGGCGATATCGCTTATAAATAATATCTCAATATAAATAATCTCTCAATATTTTTCGTCTATATCGCAATATTTTAATATTTTCTCTTAAAGATCAGAACTGTTTGATTTAACCCTTTGATGCATATGATCATACCAGCGTGCTCATTCTAGCAAACTAATCGGAACACTGTGAGGTGCCGTGCTGTCATATTGAAGTCAGATTGGTCTTACTAATTATTCACATAATTGAGATTTAATTTTTCCCTGAAATACAGTTGGCAGGCAGTAGTTTTTTTTTTTTTTTTTAAATTATCATCCATTTGAATTTATTATTTATTATTTATTCATTTTGTTTTATTTCTTTATTTATTATTGACAGACTGACTGAGATTCACCAGAAGATCACTTTTATTTTGAAGTCCGTTTTTGGTCGCTTTTATTTTGAAGCCAGTTCTTACATGCTCTTACCGTAATTGAGTGGTGCAACGATGACGTATTTTTGTAGGCCAACCAGGAAGTTAGAATTACACGAGTTCCCTCGACAAAAAGACGATGGGATTTCTCCATCGGGTTTTGGATTATTGCAGAAAATAAGCTCTGTCGCAAACACACGTTTATGATTATTAAACGTTTTGTTCAGCAAGATAATCTTCACAAATGAACACCACTTTTATGATTTTTGAAGCGTGAATGCAATCACCAGAAGTAAAAACATTAGGCTATAAACAAACTACACATGAGCGTGAGTATAAACACAACGAGGCTGTAAAGGTCGACGAGTCGGTATGATGAAGTTCTGTAGTTTCATTTAGCCACTTGTTAGCAACCACCTTTTTTAAGATGTATAAAGGCTCCAAAATTCACGAGTGGGATATTTACTGACGTATTTTTTAATCGTAAAACAAAACGTTACTAAAAACCCATTGACTTCGAGACGAGGGAACTTGAAGTGCTAACATGCAAATTCATTAACTGGTTTTAGGACTCATTCCTGCACCACTCTATGCCCACTATATACACATATACCACAAAACAATGTGGGGGCTAGTTTGACCGTCTTTTTCAAAGTGGATGCTGGCATCTTCCATCACCTTTTCCGACCTCAATACGTATAAACTCACTTTGGCGCTTCACTTCTTCTTCAGGCTCTTTCCCTGTTCCCTCCAGATACAAAAACACACGCCCCATACGCACATTCATACTCATACGCCAAACACATTCTCCAGGAGGGAGAGAGTCGCAGGAGAAGGAAAACACCAAAGTGAGTCTCATGCCGGTGGCTTCGAAATATGATGTGACGATTAATATTTGTACTCGATGTCTGCTCTACAGTCATTGATCCCACGTTGACCAAGCTGCAATACATTGAGTATTTGACCTATGGCCCGCCCTTATGTGCAATGTGACAGGTGTGACAAACCCAATGAGATTATCACTCAGCCTAAAGAGTGTTTTAGCATCTTTCAGCTCAATGTTTTGGTTTGATGGCTCAACAATTAACAATTTTGATTCAGTCTCACCGCCGTCATCAACCCGGTGTTTTCAGTGAAAACACTCAGATAATCTGTGCGTTACCTGCTCAGCAGAAAGCAGCAGACAGACACAGTTAGAGACCAGCTGGGAAAAATAGTGCAGCATTTAGCAGCTACCAGCACAACCAGATATGTTTCTCAGGAGTTGGTGGAGACCAAACCAAAGCTAAAAACGTGAGTGACTACTGGACTTACATTCTCCAGTGGTCAGAAACACGATTCCAAATGGATGCTAATGTTGCTTTGTGTCTGCTGTATGAGTAATGCCACTGTTTGCTAACATGTCTTATCAACTTTATAAGAGAAGAAGATTTCTTTTCGTAAAATTAAGCCAAATAGTTCGATGCACAGACTCCCCTTAAGAATGTTTAGAGCTGCATGCCTGAATGTGAATCAAACTTCACCGCTCACTCAGTAATCAGAAACAAATCACCCTGAAGAGGAACAGCACTTGTCTTTACGTGAGTGATGTACCTGGAATAAAGACAGGAGTTATGAATGACTCACAGCAGGTCAGGTAGTTTATCTATATCATCCAAAGCTTTCTTTGGATCTTCCCTTTTCTTCCGGTGTCAGGGGATATTATCATCTTAATGTATAGTCTGTGTTTATAATGTGATGTTGTTTGAGGGTCAATATGGTGGTGTCAACAAAACACTGAAGTCAAAAAAGTCTACTCTGTTTCATAATGCTACATGCCGTTTGATAAAAGATGACACTTTTTTGTTCACATTCATATATTACCCACTTCAAGCTTTCTCTCTGTTTCGATGTTCTCCCTAACCTTAGCTCTGATTAAAATACAGCATTAAACACACACATTAACAATGTAAACTAAAGCCTTCAAAGAAGATGATAAAACTCATCACGATTCCTCAAAAATGCATTAAAAAGGTTGGTTTAAAGCCATGCTAGCACCATTCGTCCTCCTCCGCCTCCTGGTAATACCTGGGTGCCCTGGCGCCGGAGCCTGGGCTGCTGCTGCTGCCCCCGAAGCTGAAGTGGTACCCGTTGGGCACCCCGAGGTTCTGCTGAGGAGCAGGAAGCAGGGCTCCCATCATGCGAGGCAGTGCGGTCCGAGATGAGCGTCCGGCATGGGGGCTGGGCGACAGTGACACCGCATCCTGAAAGACATCCAGCTGGTCCCGGAGGCTGCCGGAGAGGCCGCCCAGGGCCTCGCCGTGGCCCCGGCCCAGGAAGGGCTCGGAGCTGATACGAGTGACGGGGCAGGGGAAGTGGTGCGAGCCGCTGTGCCGGAGGGCGTTGTGCTCCGACAGGCCGCGGCTCAGCCGGCCGGGACTCAGAGAGGCTTGGCTGGACACAAAGTGCACGGGGGATGAATTGGCAGTCTTGAAGGCCACCCCGGGCCGCGGGGTGAGGGGGGTCTGGGGGAGCTGCCGACGTCCGCGGCTCGGCGTGCTAGAACTGGAGCTCAGTGCCACTGGGCTGCCTTTAACCCAACCACTGCCCTAGATGACAATTGGACAAGCAATTTGAAACGATAGAACGATGAGGAAATTATGTAAGAGAGGAAAGGAAAAGGGAAGGAAACAGGGACAGTTCCACCGGAGGGAGGAAAGGAAAGGAAAGACACCGAAATGTGATGTGTGATGACATGAAGGATGAGAGGGAGAAACACAGACGGAGAAAGACAGAATGAAAGAACAAGCACTAATGGAAAGGTAACGACAGACAGAAAAAATGGATGGAGAATGATGAAAAGAGAAAGTGGGAAAAGAAGTGAAAGGCCATGAGAGGCTGCACTGAAGGCAGACAGAGGACAAAGTAGCAGTAAGGGCATGCAGAGGGATCACAGTAATACTTCTACAGAGTCTATACTTCCATCCCTACGTTCAACACACTATCTGTACCATAAGGCTGCTTCATCAGTCATCTTAATGTTCAATGTGTCTGACAATGAGCTTCAAAAGCATATCTGGTCAATGTGGCTCACCTCTGGTATGATATAGTTTCATTTAGAACCTGTTTATCACAGACTTAGTACAAAGACTGTTTATGGAACCGTGAGCAAAGAGTATAGAAGCAAAGAGACTAAACCGCCACTTTGGAGTGAAAACGCCAATGAGTCCATGGCCATGGATGTATAAAGAGACGTCTGTAAATCAGAGGATCATTTTTTTTAGGTAAATCAACTTCCCAGTATGAACATTTACATATCCCTCATTTAAATCATTATGTCCTTAAAGTAGTAAAATTAACTAATAGCCGAATCCAGAGTTATTTTCCTCGGCATAATGAACGTGCATCAGACCCACGGCACTGCTCCGCCCTGCACGCTCATATAACATATCGGGTTCTGCCGGCTTCCTGTTAGCTGTATGCAGCTGTAATAACGGATATATTGGCTGTAAATCATCACTTTTATTATCTTCTAATACACCCATGGGCTGTATGCTGTCAGCCTGTACCGTGGTGGATGTGTTAACATCTCTGTTCCCAAACAACCGGCTATCAACAAGTAGCTAGTAGTGCCAGAATTTAATGGAGTTATAGGCTATTTACTAACACGCAGGGCAAAAGCACAAGACACAACCTCTTCTACATCCATGGTCTCTATGTAAAAATATTCGACCCTATCAAATAAACATGAAATGAAATATAGTTTTGCTGTTGTTAAACGCGGCCCCCCATTCACTTCAATTCATCAAGACTTTTCTCTGTTTTTTGTTTCTCCGTTCACCGTGGAGGTGTGCAAGTTCTCTTCAAGAATTGAAGGCAACACAGGCGGGTGAGTAGTTGATATACAAACGGTCATTTTGGGAGTGAAGTTAACCGCAAATGATGACAAAGTGTAATTTTGATCAGGTTCCACACAGGTCTGAATGAATATTTTTCTCATTACAATTTTTTGAGGAGATGCACTGGATTTCAGAGTTTTAGTGTTCTTTGATCTAAATGGAGATTTCTATCTGATAAGAAAGACATTCTGAGGGAAAACAGTATTCAAAGATCAAGCCAAACTCTATTAAAAACCCTTCACCTGGTCTAATGCCTTATCTGTCCCCTACTCTACATGCCCTCCCACCTGCTTGTTGCTGGTTTCCTGCCCCTCGCTGGGGGAGGCGGCACAGCTGGCGGTGGCAGATTTGGTGTGGCAGTGTTCCCGGCTGCAGTAGCGGTCGCAGGAGTAGTAGCGCTGCTTGTCCGCCGTGGAGTGGTGTTTCCTGTCGTGGGAGCGTCCGCGTTCGTGGGCTCGCTCTCTGGAGGCAGCTGGGTCCGACTCTGGCTCTCCTGGTGCACCTGTGGAGGAGGACAATATTCCAGGGTGAAGGGTGATGTTTCTGTATTCTAGATAATATTAGAGTCCTGGCTATTGCAACTTTTGGTGTCATAACTTTGATTCATTACGGCTTTGAGTGACAGTAGTCTTGTTAAGGCATTCAGTAAAAAACAAAGGATCTATAGTCATTATTCTGACTTATCATTAAGTATGGCTGTGTGTGTCCCAGTAAGTCATGACAGTGTTACAGTGAGCCAGCATGTAACAATACCAGGACCCTGAAACTGAGCCAGATAAATGGAATTCAGCAATAATTCAGTTTATTACACCTGGGTTTTTCCTACTGTGACATGTCAAAATATCTTCTACTGCAGACTATTTCTATCAAAACCACATGCCAACCTCATGATGGTGAAAAGTCAGGGGTTCACCAGAAACCCATCATCTGGGGACCATGAATGAATGTCTGTGCCAAATTTCATGGCAATCCATCAGATTGATGGAAATGGTGGACTGACGGATCAACATTTTCATCAATAGAGTCACACCGCTACACCCCCCCGGACCCTCCAGACTCTACCACCAAAGGGTTTTAATCCCCTGTGCTGACATTTGTCTTTCTCCACAGCCTTGCCATGCAGAGAGGCCTATAAATGGCTATAAATTACTGGTTCGTTGGCTGTTCATGTCTGTCAGTGTCTTTTATCTGAGTAATAAAGAGCATGTGTACGGAGCTGCAGTCTCACAGCCAGACCCAGAGAGAGCATTGCTGATCTCTATCACAGCTGAGACATCTGCAGGGTGGCCCCGACTCATATCTTAACACTCTTACATACTGTAAGGTGTAGTGTTGTGTATTGGCAAGAATCTGGCAATACGATACGTACAGTATCATGATACAGGGGTTACGATTCAACATATTGCAATATTTTGGTAACATTTTAGGAAACCTGTCATAGTGAACACACCACCATATGCATCAAATCTGAGTTAAAACAAAAAAAGTTTTTTATGCAATCAGAACAGTGAGATCTGCATTTGCAGTTATATCACAGTCCCTGTAACATCCAACACCATAGCTCTACTTTGAGAGGGCACATACAGTGAGAGGGCGCATCTCTTTGCAAATGAAATACAGTATTGACTGAGTTAATCTTTGCATGTAAACTATACATTTAAAATCCATACAGGGATTTTGAGAATCAATACGGTATCACAAAACATAATATCGCAATATTCTATTTCTTCTGTATTTTCTTACACCCCCTAGTGAGGTGTTTTGTCCATCTTTTACACAGAGGTGATGGTAAATGGAAGTTGTATTGTTCCATGAAGGGGATGAAATTATGGCTGTGAAGTACACTTATCATTGTACACTTTACATTAATATCAAGCGTTTTTATAGATGACTTATTACATGTCATCAACTTTTGTTTACTGTCCGTACCTTTTATGTGGTTCATGTTTTTAATTCTTGCCTTAATACATATTACCTTGTGTTCGTAGCTCAAGTGGAAACTTTCTGCTCATTTGTAAAGCACTTTGTAACAGTGTCTGTACTTCATGAATGAAAACTTTCTTTATTTCATTTCTAAAGTGCACTATCAATCAATTTTTGATAAAAATGTACATTATATCTACATTATATCTTGTTTGTTTAATTTAAGTTTTTTTAAGTTTTTTTTAATTTAAGTTTGTTTCACAAACCGAAGTGTAAAAACCTCAATTCGCTGGACTGTTCATTGGTACTTAGCAGTTGCCAGGCAACCAGCGCAGACTCCGGGAAGTTACTGCTCCCGGGTCTCCACCAAAATGAGAACAAGCGGATATGTCTAACTATTACTTTAAAGAAAATGTGGGTTATCATACTTATCATATCCATGAGGATATCAGTCCAGAATTCATGAAATCTCAGGTTAACCTCAGATTCAAGGATATGGAGCTTCAGAACTGACATGATGAGGACCATGACAATCCTCTTTTCTTTTTAATTTAAGTACTGGTTTACCAGAATGTGATTGTTTGCACATTTGTATATTTATTCACCCATTATAGTTCTCTTCTTTACTGTATTTTAGTTGCTATTTGTTAATTACGAAATATTTGTAACCCTTTAAGAAATTGTTTGTAAAACATCTATAAACATTACAGAGATAGATGGAGCAGATATTTGTGATACTTTTTTAATGGTTAATAATTGGTTTATCTGTCTATACACATTATTTGGATGACTATTATAAAGTTGCAACTGATGATTATAATACTCTTATAATGGTTAATAATTGGTTTCTGGTCCATCTATAATGTTTATAGATGTTTTACAAACAATTTCTTAAAGGTTTACAAATCATTTGGTCATCATTAACAAATACTTAATATAGTATATAAAATGTTATAATGTGTGCAACAATAAACTGTTAATAGATAGTGTACTAATGTATCAGAATGTAATTGTTATAGTCTATTCTCAGACGATGTATGATACAATATATCATTTATAAACTAATCATTTCATATTACACAAACTACTGATAAAATAACAGAAATAATAGCTAATAAATACTAATAATTAGTAAACATTATTAATTATAATTTCATTGTTTGTTAACAGTAAATTAACCAGGTTTAATTAACTATCAATGTACCATTTATAAATTATGGTTATTATAAAGTGTTACCACTATCTCTGTTTCTTTTGTTGTCTTACATGTGTAACTATATCAAAATACCTCTTCAAGGGCCCTCTGCTGACTTGACTGTCTTTCAGAGGCTGGAGCAGACGGACTTACCAGCAGAGTTGGGTGGTTGTCCACCCAGAGGTGTATCCAAAGACCTCTTCTCTCTGTCTCTGTCTTTATCTCTGTCTCTGCGATGGTGGCAGCGGTGGTGGTGGTGATGGTGGTGGGGTCGGTCCTGGCTGGGTTTCTCCAGGGTGTAGTCCCTCAGGTTGACCTCCTGGGGCCGCTGTGGGGCCACAGTGGAAGCTGAACGCTTCATAGGGCTGGCATCAGGAACAGACTGAGGGAGGAGGGAGAGACATATGAGAGGCTCACTGAGAATCATGTCTGAACCAAGGTTTTCATCCAGCAAGCATCTAGATCCAGCTTCATAATATGACTACAACAGATTATTGCACATTAAGTTCCCTCCTTGTTAACAGTAAACACAGTCACAACGTCCGCCTCAGTCCTGCTTTTCCCTCTCTACCTATGTCCTTCCCTTCAGTCATATGCTCACATGCCCAGCCAATTTTACAAACGAATCGATTTCGTGCTGACCATCATGAAAAAAATGGGAAATTCGTGTTTATGTACACAAATCAATACATTAGATTTCGTGACTATTTCACAAACTGCTGTGCGACTGGGCTGGCATTTGAGTCCTATGTTGCCTGAATATCCTGTTGTTTATGACAGTATAATCGAGCCACATATGGACAGAGCAGCTAATCTGCCATACTTTTGGCACAAGTTCAGAGTAACCAAGGATATTTTTCTTCTTTTGTCACAGCAGACATTTTAGCGCATCATAGTAGGAAAAGCACATGTGAAATTGATAACATCAAAAACAACTGCATTCCATTTAGGTGAGCTAGTTCCAGGGTGTTGGTACTGTGCATGTTGACTCACTGTTATGTCTCAATGGGGCACTTGATGGAACTGAGCCATTGTTAACGGAATTCATTTCATGTTCCTATCATGACGAGTCAAAATGTCTGCCGTGAAAAAGGTGTAAGTAGAGCCGGGCTTCCTGAAGTCCCTCGCTGTCACCTGGAAGCGGGACCCAGAGTTTGTCTTTCTTCTTCTTCAGTACTGTATGTACTGAGAGAGACACTCCAGTGAGCAGGGTCTGACTGGTTTCACTCATGCAGATGGTATGTTTACACATCAAATATGAGACTATGTGATTAAAGGCACGGACTAAAAAGCCATTAGACCAGAAATGAAATGATTTGAATATGTATCTGTTTTAGAAAAAACACCACATGGTACAGCAGACGGAATGAAAAAGCTTTTGTCAGCTTTACAGTAGGACTACAGCAGTGGGAGCACCTGGCCTGCATCTATAACACTGACCACATTCTCATTGTCTGTTGAAGAATAAAAGAGCAGGTGTTCCATCCAAAGCACAGGGAGTTATTTCATTAAAGGCGAGCAAAGACAGACTCCCTGTATTTACAATCATTTGTTAGAAAACTGTCTTAACTCACTGGTGTCTATTCCACTTCTGGAGACAAAGTGGAGAAATTATGAATATGGGTTTTTGGTAAATGTAATTGTTAGTATAATGTATAGAAGTAGTGTAGGTTATTAAACTCTGAGCAAAAGGAAAACAGAATGTTCCAAGTCTTTGGAGGTTTTGCAGATGTGTGCAGTTTTTTTTTCTATCTCACTTTAAATGATTAAAACTAAAAGTTGCGTGGCATATTTTTCTCCAAATATGAGGAATCTAGGGTAATGTCCTCTGTAATATTTCTACCAGTCTGTAGCGGCCAGCACACCAGACTCAAGAACCTGGTAATCAGCCTCGTGATCCACGATAATTCTGCACCTAGTTGTCATCTGACATTACCATCTCGCATTAAAACGACAATGTATTTGGATTACAGTATTGCCATTGTGGACTTAAGAGTTCACTTAGCTCAGGGGTCTGCAACCTGCGGCTCCGGAGCCACATGCTGCTCTTTAGCCGCTCTCCAGTGGCTCCCTGTGGACTTTTAAAAATGGAAATGGATAACTGTTTTTTGTTTACATTTTTATTTATCATTGTTGTAGGTCTATGGTATGACGGCACGATGGAGTATTAGGGCCACATTGAGGAAAAATAAATAAATCTGAGATTTAGAGAATAAAGTCATAATATTATGAGAATAAAGTCATAATATTATAAAGTAGTAATTTTACGTGTTATTTTCTTTTTTTCTCGTAAAGTTATGACCTTATTCTCGTTATATTACGACTTTCTTCTCGTAAAGTTATGACTATTCTCGTAATATTAAGACTTTTTTTCTCATAAAGTTTTGACTTTATTCTTGTAATATTACAACTTTTTTCTCGTAGTTCTGACTTTATTCTCCTAATATTAAGACTTTTTTCTCTTGAAATAGTATGACTTTATTCTCATTAAATTATGACTTTATTCTTGTAATATTACGACTTTTTTTCTCGTAAAGTTATGACTTTATTCTCTTAATTTTACTACTTTTTTCTCGTAATATTATGACTTTATTCTCGTAATATTACAACTTTATTCCCGTAATATTACAACTTTATTCTCGTAATATTACAACTTTTTTCTAGTAATATTATGACTTTATTCTGGAAACCTCTGACTTTTTCCCCTCAATGTGACCCTAATACTCCGTAGTACATTTGCACTTTGGCCCTCACTGCATTAGACTTATATACTATATACTTAGACTATAAACTGTGTTACCTTCATCACAATGCTCAAATGTTTTGCGGCTCCAGAAAGATTTAAGCCTAAAATGGCTCTTTTGATAACAAAGGTTGCTGACCCCTGACTTAGCTGAACCAGATGAATCCGGACAACGTCAAACCACAAACAAGTGTGTGAGATGTTGCATGACAGCATGTACATACGGCTAGATGGATCCCTGGAGAGTGGCGTGAGTGGCTCCGCTGATATGCAGGAGAGGGATAAAGGCCAGCCAAATAGAAAGAAAGAACAGCAGAAAAAAAGACATCAGGAATATATACCAAGATCCACAGCAGCTAGTGTACAATTTGTGGTTACAGAAGTGTTCGAATCTTTTACTGAAGGCCACTTTGATTCACATTTTTAGATGATTATAACCTTTTTGTTGGTAGAAAAATGATACAATCCTGTTGAAAATTGATACCCTGTGGGTATTTATTACAGAGTTCGTAGTCGTGAGCATTGCTGTCATTGCCATAATGTCTCTTTTGATACCACCACTGGTGGGCGCCAAAGTCAGAGATTTTCATGTCCTACACGTAGTGGCTTAAGTTCATTATCTAAAAATAGTTTATTTCACAAGTTCAGTATTTATGAATACGTCTTCCAATGAAAGTCCTGCATTTATACTTCAGTAAAAACAAAAATACACAAGTATTAGCAGCAGAATGTACTTGTATATGAATAGTAAATGTACTGTGAATGAATTGTGAATACCTCGTTCATTTCAGTGTGTTGCAATATTAGATAAGTAAACAAGTAAGTGAGTTAGCAGAACATTGATGTTGAAGATGTAGGAGTTTTACATTTGGGTGGGAGGGGTGTTTGCATCCCTGTGATCCTGGATGCTGTGTTTTCAGGGGAAATAGCTCCTGGTAGGGTCCCCCGAGGCAAATTGGTCCCAGGGGAGAGGTCAGACGAAGAGTGATTCATAGACCCACGTGAATGGGCCAAGAAGAAGCTGCAGTACCTCGTCCAGAACAGAGCCAGACCTGGGGGGGAGCTTACCAGCGAATGTCTGGTGGCTGGTTCTTGATCCATGGGGCCTAGTTGTGCCGACCGCTGGCATTGCAGTCCTAGGGACTTGGAACATCACCCCTTTGGTGGGGAAGGAACCAGAGCTAGTAGTACCAACTAGATATAGTTGGGCTCACCTCTACGTATTTGATTCTGGAACCAAACTCCTAGAGAGGGGCTTGACTCTCTCCTTTTCCAGATTTGCTCAGGGTGAGTATGGGAATACTCACGAGCGCCACTGTGTTGGGAGTCGAAAGAACCGGCTTCATGTGATTACGTCTCGACTCAACTCAACTCACTTTTGGTACCAGGGGCTTTGTTCTGTTTCATTTTCCACTGCAGATAGAACCCCTGCAGTGTGATTGCAGTAACGTCGTTGTGTGAAACTGCTGTGAAATCATCTTCAACACGACGCTCGTTGAATCCTTTCATCGGCAACCAAACAGAGAAACGTCTGCACTCCGTCGACTGTACCGCGTAGTGTACACCGTAGTGTATGGTGTACTTTTGTGGGCTGTCATTTAAAAAAAAATCTAGGTTGTGTAACTAAAAAAATTGCGGCTGCTACTATTGGTAGCTTGGCTATTTAAAAATAGCGGGTTTCTGCTGGATGTCCTGTGTCGCGCTAGTGACGGCTCTCTCTGACCAATCAGTGGTGTGCAGTGTTTTAACTCCACCTTCCAGTATCGGCTCAGCTTACTTGGAACCTTGACCGAGGTGGTACCAAAACAAGTACCAGGTACTATCCACAAGTTTTGCTAATGGAAAACCAAAAAAGAGCGAGTCGAGCTGAGTAGAGCTGTAACGTACCAGGCAGTGGAAATGCGACATTAGGGACTCTGAGTGGGGTCCTGGGAGGGATATCACCTAGGGACAAACCTGGACGGGGGTTGTTTGGGGGGGAATGGCCTGCCTGATCTGAACCTGACTGTTGCTTTGTTATTGGACTTCTATGCTAGTCATGGATTGGCCATAACAAACACCATGTTCAAGCATAGGGTGATTCATAAGTGTACTTGGTACCAGAGCACCTTAAGACAAAGATCGCTGATCGAATTTGTGGCTGTATCATCAGATTGATTGCATGTCTGGACACTCGGGCCAAGAGAGGAGCAGAGTTGTCAACTGATCAACAATTGGTGGTGAGTAGACTTGGTAAACCCAAACATGTAGTGTAGAATAGGGATGCACCGATACCACTTTTTTCAGACCGAGTACAAGTACTTACATTTGGGTACTCGCTGATACCGAGTACCGATACGAGTACTTCTCTGTGCCAAAAGACCCTCGTTAACAGCCAGCTGGAGGGTGTGAGCGACACACGGCAGGCTGGGGAGTCCCGCATACGAGGCGGTGCGCCGCGACCGGCTCTAGGTCGGCTTGGAAAGGCGCGGGGCGAAGGTGGCTCGCGGCCGCAGATTTACAGCGCTCCCCGCACGGACGGGGCTCCCTGCTCCCGGTGCGACCGTCGACCGGGTCGGACTGTCCTCAGTGCGCCCCAACCGTGTCGTGCCACGGCCCACGTAAAAGGGGCCAGAGGTCTGTGGTGATGTCTGCAACCCACCCGACCCTTCTTGAAACACGGACCAAGGAGTCTAACGCATGCGCGAGTCAGAGGGTGCAAGCAAAACCCCGTGGCGCAATGAAAGTTAGGGCTGACGTGCACTGGCTGAGGTGGAATCCCGGCCCAGCGGGGTTGCACCACCGGCCCGTCTCGTCCGCACCATTGGAGAGGTTAACGTCGCGCTGCTGTAAAGTGGAATCGATGCCGTTGTATCTGAGTCGTTTTGTGAGTACGAGTACGAGTACATGAGCACAGTATCGGACCCGATACCCGATACTGGTATCGGTATCGGTGCATCCCTAGTGTGGAATATCACTACTGACATTCCTGTAGCATTACGTTACAACGTTTGCTGTATTAGCCATGTGTTTACTGTTACTACGTCTTTATTTGCATATAGAGCGAGGAAGTGACATCCGATCACAAGTGGTCACTGGAGACGCATGAGGAGAGACATTCTAAAGCCAGGTGTGAACAGACGTACTTAAAGCTGTCCACTTGTGATCAGATCACCAAAGACGCATGTTAATGGCAGGTCTGAACAGGGCCTGTGGTTCTCACAGATATCTCTAAGAACAGCTTTAATTCCCTCCGTTCTTGCCTGCCAGGCTTGTTATCTGGTTAAGGGGCCGACAAGAGCATACCCTGCAAATGAAAGTGGGGCTCTGCACATACTGTGTTAAAAGGTGATGAAACTGCAAAAATTGGGATCAAATGTCCCATATCAGCTGGGTTAAAGGAACGGAGTGTGGGCTTTGCTTTCTGTGCAACTGACTGACTCCCTGAGGTTTTCTGTCACCCCAGCACAAAGAAGGATCTTAAAAGAGGAGAGCAGCTTATAACAGATGTCATCTCCTGATCCTGGCAAAGCTGAGCTCAAATTAAGCAAAAGAAAAGCAATCTAGCAAGAGTGAAAGATAAACTGCTGTGACTGAGGCTGGAGCCACAGAGTTCAGACTGCCCGACACAGTTCCCATCATCATACTCCAACAAGAGGACATTTCCAAAAGGCCAGCATTAATTGAATTGGCTAGAGGATTTCCTGCCCTTTGTTCCAAAAGGTGAGAAAAATAAGACAGCAAGTCAACGAGGCATCCTTCCGCCCTTGTTCCTTTTATTAATCCCCCACTCCAGATTGTCTCTCCTCTACAGTAACCCAATTACCCCCCTTACCCTCCCAGTGAATCTTGGGCCCAAAGCCATTTGGAGCCACTATCATCTTTTCGGTTGGCAGCAGGAGAAAAACGATACTGGACAAATAGCTGGCGGCCTGCCAGGATCTAATCAGATTACTTCTCCTCTGCAGTGAGGGTAGGATCAACAACAGCTCTTCCAGTTGGGCTGTGAAAGGAATGCACCTTGAATGCAATGAATCGATCAGCATCACTCAGGAAATGAGGAGCTTATTGTATTTCATAGGGTCTGGTGAAAGATTCATTTAGAGTTAAATAGTTAGTGCCAGCTCCTCCATGTAGAAATGTTCTATGTGACGGTTTGACTGAGATTTAGCCTCAGTGATATAGACACAGCAAAACTTTTTCCCTCACTCTGAGAATGCTGAGCTGTGTTTACCATCTCTCATTTTAAAGATCTCATATTATGCTCATTTCCAGGTTCATAGATGTATTTTAATGTTGCACTAGAACGTGTTTACATGCTGCAATGTTCAAAAACCCCTTTATTCTTCTCATACTGTCAGCCTGAATATACCAGCTCAGAGGCTCTGTTTGACAGAGGCTGATTCACAGCCTGTCTCCTCCCACTCTGCTCTGATTGGTCAGCGTTTCTGTCAATCAAATGTCCTCAACAACAACGGAGAGGGAGAGAGCTACCTGTAGCTCTGCAGGTAAAGGGAAGCAGCTAGGAAAAGTTTATAAAACCACTTTAAAGTTTATAAACCAGAAACTTCACCCTGCGCAAGTTCCCGGAGGAATCTGATCAGAAATTCGGCGACAAATGATCAACATCTGCGGTCCAGATTCCAGGTTTTCCTGACGGTTTCTCTCAGGTAAATAATGCTATTTATATCTCTGTTAGTTAGCTCAGTATTTACATTCTACATAAACTCTGTAAACCGTAAACATACACTCTGTTTTACGTCTGTCTTTACAGATCCATCTGTGAGAAATGACCGACAGAATCATCCCAGAGGAGAGCAGACAGCTGTGAGCAGACAGCTGAGAGCAGACAGCTGTGAGCAGATGGGAGATAAAGAGCTAACCTGTTAGCATGTAGCTACATGCTAACGGGTTAGCTACATGCTACCGCTATGTGACGGTGTGTAAACACAGCGACCATCAGGGTGGAAAATAGAAGATGTGAAACAGTAGTCAGTTCATTATTTCTGGTAAAAGACTCCTGATAAATATATGGAAGTAATCAGAGTAATGGTATATTAGTTACTGTAGAAGCTGTCTCTGTGTTACCATGACTACAGACCACCGGAGCTTAGCTCACCGTAGCTGAAAGACTTTCTCCTGTATCATGTCAACATAACTAACTAACAGGTGGGATGATTACAAATGCTGTGAATAATTAATATTGTCATCTGTCAACTCAAATAAAGTTTGACTGTGAAACAGAAACATGTTGTGTTGCTTACAGTCACTACTACCTGTAGCCTACTCTTCTACATGCATGACATCAAATATATATAATATATAAATATCATCTGTTTAAACAGTGTAGTTACATAAAGCCTTTGTGAAAGAACATGTTATATTTAGATGATGGGAGTACATGAAGCCTGTTCTGCTGGTTCTTGGAGACTAACAGTAGGAGCTACTTTGATCAAGTTCGGTTGTGGATTACACAGAGTGATGCGCTGTGAGGCGGGGTCACCTAGCTGCGCGTTCTCTGGTTCAACCAACCCATGGCTTGCATTTCTCTAATGACGTCAGAAGAGAAAGGAAAAGCTGCGAAGTGATTTTCGACACCAATTCCGGACAAACGGAGCAGGAGAAAAAGAGAGAGGATGGTCTTTTATGACACTATGGTGACCTGTAGACACACTGGGGACAGATATTGATGTTTAAAAGACATGGAAAAGTGCATTTTGCATAATAGGTGACCTTTAAAGAAACACAGTGGTATGTTTGTGTTTGCAAGGTGAAATAAAAGGTGCAGGTGTGGTGCAGTGTTAATTGTGAACAAAAACTTTGGAAAAAATAAAATAAAATAAATTACAACCCTGTTCCCAGATTAAACAAGACGAAAACCTGGAAAAATCAACCTTTGACAACAAGAACTATAAGCAAATGTATAACAAATAACAACAAATAATGGGAGTCTGGATGAATGGACAAATGACTTAATGACTGTTTTAATGCAGACCTATTCAGCAACCAGCACGTATCGGTGGTATCATATATTTCATGCTCTGATTAAAACAGTATCCCCTGATGCCCAAGTAATCGCTGTCATTTAGCTGCTTGACCTGTTGCACTATTAAACAACATCTCACATTCTGCTAATATCACATCTCTGCCAGTACAGTGTGTCTACTGTACACAGGAGGTCTTTCAGCTGCGTTTTACCATGGTATACTATACTAATACTATACTAATACTATAATATACTATACTAATACTATACTAAACTAATATTAATACTATACTATACTAATACTCTACGATACTATACTAATAATATACTATACTAATACTAAGCCACTACTATACTAATACTATACTAATATTATACTATACTAAACTATACTATGCTAAATACTATACTATAATATACTAATACTTTATTATACTAATACTATACCAATACTATACCATACTAATACTTTATTATACTAATACTATACCAATACTATACCATACTAATACTTTATTATACTAATACTATACCAATACTATACCATACTAATACTTTATTATACTAATACTATACCAATACTATACCATACTAATACTTTATTATACTAATACTATACTATTACTAATACTATAATATTACTATACCATACTAATACTATACTAATACTATACTTTACTATACTAATACTATACTATTACTAATACTATAATATTACTATACCATACTAATACTATACTATACTATACTATACTAAAACTATACTATAATATACTAATTCTATACCATACTAATACCATATTATACTAATACTATACCATACTAATACTACACTATACTATACTATACTACATCAAACCTGCACATACGGGTAGGCTACTTCACAAAAAGTCAATGAGGCGCCCCCTTTTGAGGGATAGAAAACTAAAGATCTCATAGACTTCAATGCAATTTGACATGTCGGGACTGTAATTTTGAAAAGTCCGTATGCATTAATCTCTTGTTATAAAAATGTTTGTTTTATACACATGTTAAATCATTATTTTACAATCTTGCCTGTACCTGAGCATTTGTGATACCTTAGTAAATTAAGTTTGATTGCCGCCATGTCCCTTCAGTCTTCCCCCGTCCAACACAGATATTGCTTATCCAGACTTCTATACATATCTGATTGAATCCTGTTAGGCTAAATGTTGTCTGTAAATAAACAGCCTGTTGAGATTTAGTTGGAGACGACAGTCTGATGCTGCTATAACGTTAATATATGACTGTATTACTGCAGCAGCCTCACACTCAAGCTAACGTTAGATAGCCATGCTAGTCACTGTCACCAGCATCATTTAGCCATTTAGCACACTGACAGTGAATATTCACGTATCGTATGTGCCTCAAATCTACCAACCAGCTACTCAGAAACTCTTCTTCAGCATAGTGTTATTACTGTTACCGGTTTGTTTAAAGTAGAAGTTTGGAGACATGTTTCAACTTCTTCTGTTTACTCTGTTACCGTCTATGAGGGACACAGGATTGTTTCCCCCAAACGGGGGCATGGTTATGCGAGCCAACCCCCCCTGGATGATGTACTGTATACTATTCTATATTATACTATACTATACTAAACTATTCTATACCCAAATCATATTTTACATATTTCTTTTCAGCTGTGATAATGCCAAGTGAGTGAGGAAAAGAGTAACTGAGCAGCTCTGCCAGCGTTTTGGAATGACTACTGGTTTCATTGAGGAGAGTCTGTTGCACTACTCTAGAGCAGAATGACATGGGCACTGTGTGTGGGTGAACCATTACAGTCTGCTATATAGAGATAAAGTCAGAGAGCGAATTACACAATGACAACGGGAGGGTTGAAGTCACCCAGGGGGGATCTGGGGGCATGTCCCCCCGATTTTTTCTTTTCAAATGCTGCAATTTGGAGCATTTTGGCCATGATTTTTTTCCCTGGAAAAGGCTATATTTTATGTATGAAAAGTATAAAATAAAATTTTTTCCTTCAAAAGTCCTATTTCTCTCCCTACTGAACAAAACAACTGTACTTATTACAACTATTCAACAAACAGTTGGACGGATATCCATCTGGAGACACCCATGAACTGCGTGCTTCAGTGAACCGAATTCTTACAATCCTTGTGTCTTGCTTGTTTAACGTAATGTCTGCAGTCTGTAGATGATAATAAACCAAATCCATTACAGTGCAGACACTTCAGTAACTCTGAAGATAAGAAAGTAAAGTGTGTTAAACTATCTAGATAGCAGCTAGCTTTAGACACCTACATTACCGTCTCCAATGGCTTGCACGACACACACAAGCATAGGACGCAAGGCACTGCAACTCAGACAGGCAGACGAGAGGTTCTACTAATTTCAAGGTTAAGGAATGGTACGGTCCACTTTAGGGGTGTCTCAAATCGTATTACAAGACTCCTCCAGCTATGAATATGGGAAATATATTATAATATTTGTGATTACAGGTAAGAAGGATGTATAAATCTTTCTACCGACCTGTCCTTTTTACCTCTTTTGGGGTAAAAAAGACAATCCCACCAATAATTCAAACCCTGGATAAGGTACCTTTTCTGCTAAACTCACAATAGACAACAGCGTGACATCAAAACAAAAAATGGAAAACAAAATTGATACTAAAACTTTACCAATTGAATCTAGACTAAAAGGTGTTTAGTTTTTGTTGACTAAAACTAACATGATATTCAATTATGACTAAAATGTGTTTAAAAATGATATGCGTTTTCATCAAATGACTAAGACTAAATCAAAATGAACATATGTGTGGTGAAGATGCGTTGTTACCTGCAGCTCAGCATTGAGTCGAGGCATAGAAGCAGCTCTGCCTTGGTTCTCCAGACCTGAGCCAGGGACTGGGATCGTGCTGCTGGCACTGGTCTCCATCTTCCTCATCTCCACTGACTCCTGGACATGGAATGGTAAATGGACTTGCATTCATATATCGCTTTTCTAGTCTTCCGACAACTCAAAGCGCTTTACACTACATGTCAGCATTCACCCATTCACACACACATTCATACACTGATGGCAGAGGCTGCCATGCAAGGGGCCAACTTTGCCCATCAGGATCTACTCAAATACTCACACACCGATGGCACAGCCTTCGGTTATGTGTCTTGCTCAAGGGCACTTCGACATGTGACCGGAGGAGCCGGGGATTGAACCACCGACCTTTCGATTGATGGATGACCTGCTCTAAGCCACGGCCGCCCCCAAGTCTGAGGCCATGATGCTCTGCCGGCTAACAGTAGACTGCGCCCTCTGGGTTGGGAGGGAGTCACCCAAGCGAGGGAGTGTAAGTATGGTCCAGAATGCAGCTGCCCGACTCCTCACCCACACCAAATCATGGCATCACATCACCCCAGTCCTGAAAGACCTTCACTGGCTCCCCGTCTCCCACCGGATCTCCTACAAAATCCTGACCCTCACCTACAAAGCCCTCCAACAACTTGCACCCCCCTATCTCTCTGAACTCCTCTCCCCCTACCAACCTCAACGGTCCCTCAGATCCACCTCAGCTGGTTTACTCTCCACCCCCAAGTCCAAACTCCGCAGCTTTGGGGACAGAGCATTCTCCAGGGCAGCTCCCAAGCTCTGGAACTCACTCCCCAATCTCATCAGAGACTCCGATTCCCTCACCATATTCCAGTCCCGCCTCAAAACACATCTTTTCTCATCTGCTTACCCGTAGCCCCCTCCCTCCCCCTACCCATCAGTCCGTGTGTATGGATGTGATTGTACCTGTGTATGTCGCCTGTTTTTGTCGTTCGTCTCCTGTCTGTCTCACACCGTTTTCCCCCCGAATATGTTAAGCGTCTTTGAGATCACTAAAAAGCGCTATATAAATCTAATATATTATTATATTATTATCTTGGGGTCTTGTTCACGAGGATAAAATGGAGCAAGAGATGGATACGCTGATCGGTGCGGCGTCTGCAGTTATGCGGGCGCTGTACAGGACCGTTGTGGTGAAGAGGGAGCTGAGCCGGAAGACAAAGCTCTCGATTTACCAGTCCATCTACGTTCCAACCCTCATCTATGGTCATGAACTTTGGGTAGTGACCGAAAGGATGAGATTGCGCCGGGCTCAGCCTTAGAAATAGGGTGAGGAGCTCAGACATCCGGAGGGAGCTCGGAGTAGAGCCGCTGCTGCTTCACGTCGAAAGGGGCCAGCTGAGCTGGTTTCGAGCATCTGATCAGGATGCCTCCTGGACGCCTCCCTTTGGAGGTTTTCCAAGCACGTCCAGCTGGTAAGAGGCTCCGGGGTAGACCCAGAACACGCTGGAGAGATTATATATCTGGTCTGGCCTGGGAACGCCTCTGGATCCTCCAGGAAGAGCTGGGAAACTTTGCTGGGGAGAGGGACGTCTGGAATTCCCTGCTAAGCCTGCTGCCCCCACGACCCAGCCCCAGATATGCAGAAGAAAATGGATGGATGGACATGTATTTTATTTTATCTTTAAATTTATTATTTTTTATTGTTATTGTCATTTTTATTTTTCTCTCTTTTCCTTTTTTCTTGGCTGGGATGGCCTGATGTCCTAATAAATAAATAAATAAATACATTTATATTAACGGCTAAAGGAGGGAAATCCCTGCCACAACGCAGCATAATTAAAAATGTGAAAATAAATAAAGACCAAAAAGTAGCTGGACCTGGGACATCACTAGCCACAAACTCATTTGCGCCTCTCGTAAACTTACACACACAAGAATCCTACACAACAGACTGCCCGGCACCTTCTCTAAAGCAAACACCCCCCACACCCTTCGATCAAACCATGACCGCTTTTTCTTTTTTTTCCCATTTTACACTGTACCCAATGCATGTTTTGCCCTGTAGTGTTAATTGTGTCACGTCACCCAAGTTGTGTTTTGTCCAGTCCCACATGTCCTGTCTGGTTTCACTAAAAAGTAAAAAAAAAAAAAAAGAAAAGAAAAGAAAACAGGGAAGCTTCTTTTCTTAAATTTGATAAGACATACTGCCATTTGCAATATTTGAGATTCACCTGGCTTACACACGAGCCAAGTGTTCATTCTCTATATGTACTTTTACTTCATAACATTTATTTTCTCTTTCTAATTTCATTCTGTCCCATCACAATCTCAGCCAGTCAAAATGAGCAGAGACACTTGCAATATATTGTATATTAACAGCTGTACATCTGTACAACAGTGAGTCAAATACAGTTTTCACATTCACAGCACGTGTTGGAAAGTACCTGAACGACGGCAGTGTCCGGTGTGTCCTCTGATGGGCCCCTGGACATGGTTCTCTTAGTCTTAGCTCGGGACGCTTCCTTGGGTTTCTCCATCACCCAGGAAGCTGATGCCTTGATGTTGTGGTCATGTGCTGGCCTGTGTGTTGTAGCAGTCACAGCTCAGCATAAAAATAATAATATTAATTATAATACAGTGTAAATCTAGGTTTGCATTTTCACTCACCCAAATGGAACTTCATTTGACAACTTGATAATATTTCATAAATTTCATTCCAAATGATGAAGGGATGTGTGTTAGTGCTGTAGCCACACTGTGTGAGCAGAGTTTAGTGGTTCGGGTTAAACCTTGAATTACTGCACAATAGTCATTTAGAAGTATTATTTCTAGTAAATTAAACAGTTAAAACAAACTCATGAAACGTTTCTGTTTTAAGGACCTCTTTAAGCATTGTAGGGGTCTCTTGACACCATGTTACATTGTGTTGTTACATTCTATTCCATCTATCCAGGTCATGGGATATCTATAATGCTTAGTCAAGAGGATTTGTAGTAGATTTCTGAAGGATGTTTCAGCTCTCATCCAAAAAGCTTCTTTAGTTCGACTGGCCGGTGGGGAGTATCCCGGCATTTCCTGGAATAACCATCACTCAACAAAGAAGGGGGTCAAGGACACCACTTCAGCTGTTTCCAAAGCTGTCCTGACATTCCTTCCCAGGTCGTCTAAAGGCCCCGACACACCAAGCCGACGGTCAGCCTTCGGACAGTTTGGGGCTGTCGTTGAGTGTCTGTCGGCCTAGTTTTTAAAAGTGTGTTCAAATGCAACTTGTCGGTAGGGTGACCAAGTGTCCCACTTCACGGAGACTGCACAGCATTTTTATCCCTTGTCCCACGTCCCACATATTGAGACGATGTCTTATAAATCAACATATAAATCGGGTCAGTGTCCCATGCGCGCTCGCGTGTGGCCACGCTGTTCCAACACAAACTACACGGAAGCATCAAAACCGCAAAGTTATATCTAATGAAGCCCGTCTTGCAAAACAGTGTCAACTCTTCCTGTTTCAGCCTCCCGACCGCGGTCAGAAGACAAAGGGGAGACCATAGCTTTGCAGTGTGTTCCAATCCACGTACTTCCTGAAGTACACTTCAATCTAGTGCACTGTGTGCACTCTGTACTTACTTGAGTAGTGCGTGAATTTCAACGGGGTAGGGTCGTCTCAAATCGAACACTCTGCGGCGCACTTACCGGAAATGACGATTGCAATATTTGACCGTGGCTCGCTACCCGCCAAAATATCTTCTTCTTCTTCTGGGTTTTACGGCAGCTGGCATCCTTTGTGTTGCACTGCTGCCTCCTTCAGTTTTTACCCGTCCACTACCCGCTATAATATCTGCCTGCTTTGTTGATCCAGAATACACAGAAAATTAAATCAGATGAGTAGACGAGAGACGTTATAACTTACATCTATAAGGTACGTTGTTCAGCACCGCAAAAGCTCCTGTATCATCTGCCGCCATTTTCACATTTGAATAGTGGTCGTGGTCCCGCCCCTTCCGCTACGTAGCCAAGATGGCGACAATTGAGTGTGAAAAGTGTCCAGCGTTCCACACTCAACGTTTTGACCGTTTTGAGTACAACATTCGGGTACTCCGAGTGCACTGCATTTTGCCATACTTCACAGTGTGAACGCACTTATGCACTCAAAATAGTAAGTGTAAGTATGGAAGTACACGGATTGGAACACACTGTTGGTCTCCAGGGCCGGAGTCGATGCTGCTCTGCTCCTCTGCCTGCCCTCTTGCCTTCACTCATACACCGCGCTCTTTCTCACTCACTCCACCTCCCACGTGCATGGGCGCACACTACACACTGCAGACGACGGGAGTCTGAAGCGGGACAACACAGTATCAGCATCGATTCATGGAGAGACCTTCGTCTGGTCAGCTAACATTACTGCCAAGCAGCTGAAATATAGAGTGGTATTGTGCTTTTAGCTGACGTGTGTCGCCTCACTGTTTTGAGCGATGCTCGTTCATGTCTATGTAGAGCGAGCACAAGCGCGAGCAACAGGACGCTGACTTTCGTTGACTTAACGGCCACAGGTGTCACTGTTAACAAGCAATTTCTGATTCTTACAAACAGTCCCTTTAAGTTAGATAGACATTATATCAAAATTGTAGACTAACTCTCAGCCTTGGTAACATGTCCCACATAGTCCCACACAAACATACTCTTTGTCCCACATTTGGTTTGTTGGGATCTGGTCACCCTACTTGTCGACCAAGACAAAGGCGACGTGAGGCGACGCAAGTCAGCCTTCATCGCCGCTAGTTCATTAATATCGGCTTGGTGTGTCTGGGCCTTAAAATTGCCGTACTGATGTGGTAAACCTGACCTTAGCTTTTAGTCTTGGTGTATTAAACCGAGTCTTAGTCTTAGTCCCAGATTTACTGCAGCTTTTGCACCAGTTTTTCAGGTACAGATTTGAGGCATTGTGCCCCCAAAGACATGTGCTGTATTTATCAAACAGACACCAACCAGCTGGAGCAACAGTCGTGTGTCATTTGTGTGAGTGTCTGCAGGATGCGTCTCTCTCTCTCATATGCTCTATACTGAAGGTCGAGACCTGCTAACAGAGGTTGATTATGTATTCTGCTGGATTTACTGAGGTCACATAATTTGTGCGTTTGCTTTTCCGGGGGATTTACAATAGCTACAAGCAAGGATGTGGTGGAGACAGGAATAAATCATAGAACTATATACCACATAACGACTAAGCTTTTCTTGCTTTTGTTACATTGAAGTGAAAGTTTGGCTGCATTTACCTCAGTACTAACATCCATCTCAGCACCCTTTCCACCTGCTCCACTCTCAGGTGCTGGACCTGCGGACCCCCCTTTTCTGAGTTTGGTGATCTGCAGAACTCCACCTATTGAGCTCTCCTTCATTCACACAGTGAGTCTGGAGGGTAGCACTGGGATCAGTCCAGCGGCTGACTGGGTAGGCTAATAACCTGCTGCTCTCTCACCAGTCACTGAATAAACGCAGATCGCAACTGCAAATGCAATGAAAACCTCAGCACACATTTACACAGCATCATTCTCTTAGAAAATCTGGCCCCAAGGTCTTTTGCCTACCATACACTAGGAGACTTTGAAAAGACTTTTAAAAGACTGAAGTCTGACACCCTCTCACATCTAAAGACCATGTGTCTTAAGTCAGTTTTTTGTCACAGACTATAATATTTTACAAAGACTAGGGGTCTTGCAGGATCACTATCTAAAAGACTAGATTCCTTTTGAGATGATGTCACATCCTGCTCCTGGTGGAAATTTACAAGAACAAAAACTGTTGAGAAAGAAGTGGACAGACGTTGCTGCAACCCTTGAAATCCCCGGTGAGTATGCTCTAGCTAGCTAGCTAGCTGGCTGGCGAGGGGCTACTTGCAAGCAAACTAGGAGAACGTTTGCTATTAGGGATGCACCGATACCGATACCAGTATCGGGTCTGATACTGTGCTCATGTACTCGTACTCGCAAAACGGCTCCAATACAACGGCACCGATACCACTTTACGGCAGAGTGACGTTAACCTCTCGTCAGCATCTTTTGGGTCCTCACGCTCCACCTCCCCGACGGTGCGGGCGAGACGGGCCGGTGGTGCGCCCGACCCCGCTGGGCCGGGATCCCACCTCAGCGGCACACGCCGGTCTTCACTTTCATTGCGCCACAGGGTTTTGTTTGCACCCTCTGACTCAAGCGTGCATTAGACTCCGTGGTCCGTGTTTCAAGAAGGGTTGCCGACAATGCCGCAGACCCCTGGTGCCTTTTACGTGGGCCACGGCACGATGCGGTTTGGGTGCACTGAGGACAGTCCGCCCCGGTAAACAGTCGCACCGGGAGCAGGGAGCCCCGTCACGGTGCGTTGAGGTCCGGGCGGGGAACGCTGTAAAGCTGCGGCCGCGAGCCACCTTCGCCCTGAGCCTTTCCAAGCCGACCTAGAGCCAGTCGTGGCGCACCGCCTCGTATGCGGGACTCCCCAGCCTGTGTGTTGCTCACACCCTCCAGCTGGCTGTTAACGAGGGTCTTTTGGCACAGAGAAGTACTCGTATCGGTATTCGGTATCGGCGAGTACCCAAATGTAAGTACTTGTACTCGGTCTGAAAAAAAGTGGTATCGGTGCATCCCTATTTGCTATTAACCTACGAACTAACTGTACGTTTCAGCGGATGTTTCAATTATATAAATCAACACACACACATGTATATATGAGAAAAAGACAGAGAGTGAGTAGGCTAATAGCAAATATTCCAGTAGCTAACGTTAGCTTGTAAGTAGCCCCGTTAAGGACCGTGGTTAGCTAGCTAGCTATAGCATACTCACCAGGGATTTGGAGAGCTGCAGCTTTTTTTCCGTCTCCACTCCATCGTGGTAGAAATGGGCGGACCTGTCAAAGAGGCACTCTTGTTCACTCCACAACTCCAGAAGTTTCTCCATGTTTACTTTCTACCCCGTTTGCTGCTTCCCGTTTGGTGCTGTAGAGAGCGCACCTATTGGTTGTTGACAATGTTCGCGTCATTGAACTTAGGATCATATTAAACCCGTTTGATTTTATCGTCAAGGCGAGAAAAACACTGACTTAGGACAGCTTGGACTGAGTTTTAATACCACCTGACACTAAACAATCGAGATCATGGGAAATCTCATGACTTTATTCCGACATTGGAAATATATCTGCGACAGTGAAATCGCTTGAAAAGTCGTTTGGTGTAAGGTAGGCATAAGTCTTTAGTTTTTTCTAGGGTAAGTCAGGACTTCATTTTTTTTGCCTGGGGACAGTAAACTACACCTAAACCCTTCTGTAACTTGATGTTGTAAAGTTACACTTGGCTTTTACTCTGGATGTAGTTTGCAGTCTTGATGTGATAGTTCCTGAAGCGTTGAACTTACAGCGTGCCTCCATTGTTGAGGGAGTTGGAGCTAGGTCTGGTCTGTGGCTGGGACTTGGCATGGGATTTGGGCTGGGGCTGAAGCATGCTGGGAGGCTCCACACTGTTTAACATCATAGGCAGATCTTTCTCCTGCATGTGAGTCAGAGGCAGCAATGGCTTAAACAGAGCCCCGAGCTTGCACTGTGGAGGAGAGACGTATGGCAACATGCTGAAGACATTCAGAGGCAGCAGGCAGAATATTGTTGCACCCAGGTCAGACCGCAGGGTCTCAGTGCCGCTCAGATGTGGAGACTTGGGCCAAAATATTCATTTCTCGCAGTCATGCTTGCATGTGGTACATCTGTGTGTATCTGTGTGAGTGTTTGTGTGTGCCGAAACAGACATGCACCTGTAAAGTAGATGTGCAAGGTTGCAAATAACCACCAGCCAGCGGCCAAATGCAGATTCATCTTTGGCTGTGGCTGCTAAGTGTGCCTTTAATAACCAATTACTGGGTTGCTTTTATGCTGAAAACATTAAATTGGCAAAGCTGTTGATGGATTTTGTAATCCACAGCTGAATGGCTTGTGGACACAAAAGCATCTTCTTTGCATGTGTGTATGCATGCAGGCATACAGTCAAAGTGTGTATCGGTGTGTGCAAGCATAATTTATGTGGGCGCATGCATACAGGTTTGCTGTAGTACATCCAATGTGTGTGTGCTTCAGTGCATGTGTAATGTGTGTGTGTGTGTATGGGTGTGCAGTGTGCAGGCTGCAGTGTGGTGTGGATGTTGTACCTGGGAGCCCGACCCGCCCTGTTGCTGCTGCAGCTGCAGCCTCCTCGCTCGATTCTGCTTATAGTAGTCGAAGATCATCAGAGCTGCATAAACCTTCCCTACCGTCAGTTCATTGTCTGAGGAGGTGAGGAGAGGAGAAAATGATATGAGGTAGGTGTATGGTACAGGAAAAGAGAGGAGAGGAGGAGGAGGAGGAGAGGAGAGGAGAGGAGAGGAGAGGAGAAGATGAGAAGACAACGGGAGAGGAGAGGAGAGGACAAGTATATTCTGCTGACTCATTCCTTCATCTCCTTTTACCTGCTTGTCTCTCTAATGGTTTACTTTAGAGGAAAGGAGCCTCTTACAGTGAGTCATTTCATTCATTCAGTTAGTAATTAAAATAGATTTCTAGGTTAAACAAAACAGAACTGATTGGACATATCATTCTGTTTAGTTTGGTGGTGGACACTTCTTACCAAAAGGTGGAAGCAAAAGCAAAGCCCACAACTGCATAGTAAGTCTTGTCTCTTGCATGCAGTACTGACACACTAACACGCATATAGTCACCTTGGTCAGTATTTATCGGACCGCTAACAGTAGAAATCCTTCACTTTTACTTCTGCTCACAATCTCAAGAATAAAAGCTATTTATCAAATTTCTTGCAACTTAAAAGTGCTCTTTGCTCGTACTGTACTGTGGTCATGTTGAGCTACACTCTGCATTTGATTTGAACATTGGTTAGCTGTTACACAACCTTGCATTTATCAGGAGTGCAAATAACAAGAATAAAGCTGGCAATCATTTTGTTTGCAGTCACTTTTCCATGCATCTGCAAGGTCTGAATTTTCGACATGGTGCTAAACTCTCCTTATTGTATGATTTCTCTGATGCACCTCATCTGTAAGCAATCGTGATGGCAATCATTTGAAAGTAAATGCAAAAAAAAAATGTCAGTGTCAATGACTCTGACAGATGGTGAAGAGGTGGCTGAATAGGGCAACTCCAAAGCACGTGAATAGCATAAAAGCAGCCATAATACCTCATTATGTACTACCACCGTCTCCTTAATGTGGCCCAGGACACATTCGCGTACACACTGCTAAAAGACTGTGGCCATATGCGTCCCAGACCACCTTTGAATGTGGTCTGAGCGATCGGATCTCAATGCGTCCTCAATGTGTCTTGAGTGCGTTCACACCTGTACTAAGAGCTGTATACTTGTGATCGGATCACCCAGGACGCATGTTAATGCCAGGTCTGAACAGGGCCTCTGTGAAACTTCCCTGAATAAATAAACAACAGTATTTCTAGTGAACACACTGTGCCCCCACAGATATCATTTTGTGTTATCCTACATAGAGGTCGACAGATTAATCGTTCGGCCGATTAATCGGGCCGATTTTTTGTCATTTTTTCATAACCGGCATCAGCCGATGCCTGAGCACATTAAGCCGATTAGCAAACAGGCACATCTGCAGGCAGCCCAGTGTTGTTGTTGCTGTGGAACACGTGTGACACCGCCCCTTGTGTCAATCAAATTGCCATTCTACCGGCAGACCTCAGTAGATGTAGCCCAGTGGGCTCACCTCTGCAAGAGTGCGTGAGAAGAACAACGTTGTAACTGGGAGAAACCGGTAAGGCTTAAATTCTTCTCTTTCGAAGCCCTATATATATTTAATTGGTTAGATATGAAATGTTACTTTTAGAGAGAAAATACTTTGGAACTGTATTGATAGCGAGACTCCAACCAGCTACCTTACAGGTATGGATGGGTACCGAAACACGGTAACAGGCTCGGGAGCTAAATTATTAAAGACCGTACTGTTGATAAGCTCCAACGTTATCAATTCTGTGTTTGGTAACGGAGAATTTCTCTCCGTCGGTAACGTTATCCGTGTGCGGGGCGGAGCAGCTCTCATACACGCTGCTGCAGCGCCGTGTTCAGACACACACAGCTTCTGCTCTTAGTAACTATGGTGGAGAAAACCAAACTTCAGAAGCGTGATTTCACTTTATTAGAGTTGATGCTGACAATGCTTATCATAAGTGCAAGGTTTGCGTGTGAGGGCGGAAACACGAGCAATTTGTCGACACATTTAGCAAAAAGTTCACTTCCTCATTAAACGTGTCTACGGTGGGTCCTACATAGCCTCGATGACGTCACCTCTAGTGGCCTGTGTGTAATCCGCAGCATAGCAGATATGAGCAGCGGGCTGTGCAATACCAGTGAACAAAGTTATTATTATTTTTTTGTGATCACTTAGATTATGACCATATAGCTTGTAACAGTGTCTGTCAACAAACAGAAATAAAAACCTGCTTTAGGACAGGTTTGGAAAGGTGCTTAAAGGGTTTTGAGCCCTTTACTATTACTACTATTAACCATCATGCACTAAATAAAATAGAAGTGCACTGCAGTGCAGACACAGAATGCAGATTGGAGAGACAGACCATAAGGGTTGTTCAAAATGTTTACTTAAGTTAAGAAATTTCTGTGTATCATTTGTTATTATTAAGCCGTTATATTTTATCAGATGGAGGTAAAAAAGAAATCGGCATTGGCAACGGCCATAAAAAACCCATATCGGTCGACCTCTAATTCAACATTATAAAGAACTTCTCTTTGGGAGTGTGGTGACCCCCGCCGGGTTGACAGGTTGGTCATCAGAGCCTTCTGGTAACACCTGGGCTTGGTGTTCCCACTCTATAAAATCTCTCTCTCTCCCTGCAGCCACCCCTCTGGTTATGTGGCAGCGTTAGGTCCTCCTTCCTTTATTTGATGCAGTTTACAACATTCACACACTTTAAGGTGCTTCTGATGACCTATAAAATTGTAAATGGGCACGCCCCCTTCCTACTTTACTGATCTCCTTAAACAGTATACTCCAATCAGGACTCTCCGCTCTCAGAATACAGATGCCGTTAGGAGCACCAGAGGACACCGGAGGACATGATTTTTTTTCCAGGTTACCTGTTTCATGTCACGATATAGCGACAGCTATACAGCGTTTTATAAATATAACTTTTTTTAATAATATTTGCTCCAATCTCGCCTACTTCAGCTTTAAGAGTCAAGTTGTGACAAGGAGATAATAAAACCAGACAGTTCAAAATGTAGAAAATGGTGAAATGCTTACGTTTATGTGGCGTCACCAATAGATCCATGGTCTTTTGAGAGAGGCTGGGCCACACTGTGGACAACTCCTTCTTTAACTCAGCGTCAGATAATCGCTGGGCTACCATGCCTGGAAATCCACAGAGACACTTTTTACCTCTTTTATAAAATCACATAGATCAACCCGCCAGTCACGGCACAGTCTACAGTGTTCAATTTAAATGACAGGAAAAGTGACAGAAACATCTTTCAACTGGTTTATCTAGATTTACGACACAAAGCAGGCAAAGCAGTAAATGAGTTGTCCCTGAGGCGAGGCGCAATGAGAAATCCTCATTAAAAGTATAGATAGAGGCAGTGAAGCCAGCAGCCCAGCACAATACAAAGCCCTCTAATGAGTACAAATGGAATTCCAGCTCTGAGAACAATAAATAGCAGCCGGCTATCCGTCACTCTGGCCGGGACCGGCTGGCTCCTAAAGGGGCCGTTTTACACAACATAACAGTGAGGTGAGTTTTGGAGTTTGACGACATCATTTCAACACATTTGTAATTGATTTGACATTCATTTGCTTCAGTTCATCAGTTATTTGGTAACATTTTAAATGCATGGCAAAAACTGGCCTTATTTGTTAAAGCTGCAATTTCTAACAACCCGTCTAAACCTTTGACACATTTTTCAGTTTTCCATATGTTGTCAGTCAAATGGATGGCATTATAAATGAGGCATTTCTGGCTGAAGTTTGGTCAGGGAAGCATCACCTTAGTTTTTCTGTGCTTGTTGTAAGCCTACATTTTCTCTTACAGTACATGAAACCAGATTTCAATCTTAATGTTGCAGATTATAAACCCATTAAAAGCATACATCATATATAATTAGGGCTGTCAAAGTTAACGCAATAATAAAGGGTTAATGCAAATTTGTTTTAACGCCACTGATTTCTTTAACACATTAATACAACTCGCGATTTTTAGGTTGTAGCGGGCTCAGTTTTAAAGCCAGAGTGAAGATTTTGATATCGTATGAAGGTAGAAAACCTGAGGAATTCATTGGGATCTAGCTTTTCGTTCAGGAGGCTAAATAATCCTCCAAAAGTGTGCTAAATTTTGGCGAGGAAAAACTGGCACGGCGATTTTCAAAGGGGTCTCTTGATCTCTGACCTCAAGATATGTGAATGAAAATTGGTTCTATGGGTACCTGGTACCAGTACCTGTGAGGGTTTCTGGACAATATTTGTCATTGTTTTGTGTTGTTAATTGATTTCCAATAATAAATATGTACATACTTTTGCATAAAGCAGCATATTTGCCCTCTTCCATGTTGCTAAGAATATTAAATACTTGACAAATCTCCCTAATAATGTGTTTTTTGAACATTACAGCATGTAAACATGTTCTAGTAGAAACACAAAATACAAGTATGAACCTGAAAATGAGCATGATATGGGACCTTTAACTTTGACAGCCCTAAATAATGCCATTAACATTATTCATAGGTTGTCTTTTCTTGGGATGGAAAACCAGAGAGAAGGTCATCACATTAGTCAATTGTAGTCATTTTTATTCTCTTCCATTCTAAAGTTGTGTGGTGTGTTTGTCTGACCTGAGGCCAGTTTGATCTCCAGGGCAGTGCGAATCAGGGCCATCAGGGTGGAGGTGAAATGGACGCTGTTGTCATCAGCGATGGGCATGTTCATTTTGACGAGGCGCTGAGGAGAGGAGACGAGTGGTGACAGAGAGACTTTAGATCACTGAGTGACAGCAAACAGCCCCACCACAACATACAATCCACCCAGAGAAATCAATCTGTGTGCTGCTGTGATCCGATGCTCTCCACGGATACACTCTCTTAGCATCAAGTACCTTAAAGGTGCTCCGCTAAATTTTGTTGAATATGTGCGTTTGGCCGTGTTGATAAAATCTTACTGAGAGTCAGTTCAGCACACAAAAAGCCTTCTCTACAAGTACGTACAGAGGAGACAAACTAGACATTCACATTCACTGCTATTGGCTACAGTATGCACTACGCTGCAAGTCAAAGTGCACTGGTGCAAGACTGACATTGACTGAAAAAAAGGTGAGAGTAGGCATGTAACGCATAACCATGAAGGTGCCTCGACAGTCGCAGGAGCTCGACTCTGTGGTTGCCATCCTAGCAATCATCAACTTGCAGTTGAAGGGGGGTTGAGTATGCTCTACATGTGCAGTGGCAGCTAGCAATAAAGAGTGTCCATTCCACCAAGCTTGGGCAGTCTTAGCAGGAAGACTTGGTTCATATAGAACTAATGGCGCCATTGGATGCATACAGAATGCTGTGGGATTGTTGTTGTAAGAGTTGAGCTCCCCTGAACACAAAAAGCATTCACCTACATGTGCTATCAGTGGCAGTGCAGAAAGTAAGAAAGACCAGGGTCAGAATGAGACAGGGATGGAGAGCTGAGGGGCAAACACACACACACACACACACACACACACGTACATATGGTCACACATTCACCTACACATGCATACAGACACACACACCATCACAGGCTGCACAGTTAAAAAGACAGCATTAGAGACATAGAAAGTTAAGAAGACAAGTACAGTAGCTGTTTTTAGACAGAATGCTTGTCTAAACTTTCAGAGTGAATGAGATCTTATATTTGACTTAAAGGTCCCATATTGTAAAAAGTGAGATTTTCATGTATTTTATATTATAAAGCAGGTTCAAGTATTATATAAATACTGTTAAACTATCAAAATGCTCAATATACGGAGAAATACACACAGCCCGTATTCAGAAATTGTGCGTATGAAACAAGCCGTTTGGATTTCTGTCCATTTGTGATGTCACAAATATACAATATTTAGACCATTACACGGTTTTAAACGTAAATATTCTAAATGGGTCCCAGTTTACTTCCTGTTGCAGTGCATGTAAATAACATCAGCTGACAGCGACTCCTCTGGTTGCTAAAAAGAAGTCTGATTGTATAGAAGTCTTTGAGAAAATGAGCCTACTTCTCTCTTGATTTATTCCCTCAGTAAACATTGTAAACATGAGTTTATAGTCTCAATCACTAGTTTAAAGTCTTCTTCAATACAGCATGATGTTCATTTAGTAAATTATGGTCAATTAGAGTAAAATAGACCATAAATCAGGGGATGCTTTAGGGCGGGGCTACCTTGTGATTGACAAATCGCTACCACAGCATTGTCCGGTCTGGGAGTTGTCCGTGTTTCCGTCTTAAAACTTTAACCCTTTCACAGTGTGTTTTCACCTCATGAAAGTTAATTGTAACATTTTGGTTGCCTAAAAAAGTGTCTTATTCAGTGCTCGGTTGTACTTAGCTCCACTCTATAGGTCACTTCTTTTTCTCTTTTATCTCAATCAATATTTAGCCCGAAATAAATAAATAGATACATAAAATAAAAAATAAAAATTACATTGACATATTTTTGGCAATGCTGTGCAGCACGAACATTCTAGCACACACACACACACACACACACACACACACACACACACACACACAGAAATATTTCCAACAGTGGATAGACTGAGATGAGATGAGAGAAAGAATGAGAGGGAATGGGCAGCAAAGACAGAACCACAAAGTGAGAAGCACACAGAGAAAATATTACTCCCACAGAAAAGCAACAGAAGCTTCACATACACACACCAACCAGCACGCACACACACACACACACACTGCTCCACAAAATAAAACCCCAACTAGGGCATTTCATTCAAAGGAAATAATAATAATAATAAATATGATAGTATAATAATGACACAAGGGAGCAAATTTCCTCCATAAACATAGTATAATATGCTAATTAACATGACTTTAAGTATTCTTAGTTAAGCTCTATGTTATTATCGTTAGTGATGGGTATTAGCCCACACAAAGAAACAGTAAAGACAGTAAAGATGGGGTATAGGGGCTTACACCAAAAATATCAGAGCGCTAGCAAAACAAAGTGAAGAAACGAGGGAACACTGCAGAGCACAGACATTGGCTTGAGTTCACGCCAATGGGAGAAAGATTGTCGAGCACAGGAAAGAAGGTGGAGGAAGAGGAGGGGTCTACCTTGTAGGCGACTCTTGGCGGACATTTCTTTCCCAAACCTAAGGGTGGGGACATGTGGAGCAGCATCTGATACATATCGAGGTACTTGATACGGCCACTTCACAGGGTAGGAAATAAAAAAAAAACAGAACGCAAACAGAGAAGGATGGGGAGTTAGAGAAGGAGGAGAGGAACAAAGGGAAAAAAAACAAGAGAATAATGGAAAGGAAAAACAGAAATCTGTTGTTAATAGATTTCCTAGAGTGAGATGTGAGGTGGATGTCATCCTCGGCCTCTGTGTCGGGGCACGGGGATGCATCGCTGTGGAGCTCAGGATCCCTGACAGGAAACATGGAATGGTAAAGAGTGAGCTTGGTGGGAGAGGGGAGGAGGGGGGAGAGAAGAAGGGAGGATGGGTTGACCCAACACACAGAATGCTGATGGGAGGGAAGAGAAATGACAGCATTGTAACGGGGATGTCTGCCTCGGCATGCTAGCAGACATCCCGCTGGTACTTCAACCAGGGTGCACGGAGACAAAGGTTTCAACGCCAGCCTGAGCTTTGGTTTGGGGCATAGCCTGGCTTCATATCACGTTCTTCAGAAGGCTTTTGATCTAATTCATATTTTTTTAAAGATCTGAATGTCAAGCCAAGTCAAGTCAAGTCAATTGTCATTTCTATAGCCCAATATCTTTACGATCTGTACAGCCTACAACTGCCTTGATCCTTAGACCCTCCAATGTCGTGATCAACACTTTTAGGGGTTTAAACTGACGGAAATGGGAAGTAAAACATGTCTGCTGTCTAAATATTACAGACAGGAGAGAGTAAGCATGGCAGGTGGCATGTTGGACAATGCTGTGGCTTTGAAAGCTTTGTTTCCACTCCGGCATCATCAACCAAAGCCAGTCAGTTTGGAGGGGCGGGTGCTAGTGTAAAGGCGATTTCATTGGTGCACAGCCATTCAGTTAAGTCTTTTGGCATAGAGGTACACAAAGCACCCTAGTGACGGAAATGTCTGGTAATTGCAAACCTTGTATGCTACCCTATTAGGGCAGTTCTTCCCTAAGCCAAGGGGGGGTGAGATAACGCGTAACAAATTGTACATATCCTTATAGGAAATCCGTCCGCTGTGGAAAAGAACAAGCACATAAATAAACATTCAAGACAGCTTAAAATAAAACAATGATCATCAGTGGGCTGACTGCATACAACAAGGTACGTGCATGGCGCCTCAATTAGTCACCTTAATCACAAACGGGGAAGAGAGGAGTAAATTAGGGTATCTGTTTCCCCCCACTTTACTTTGTATGCTACTCTCTGGGGCCCAGAGGGAGGCGTGAACATACCATGCAGCCGGGTCGTACTCGGCCCAAACCCGGATGAACTCATCGAGGTGATGAGGCCCCAGGATGGAGGAGTCTCTGGTTAGGTACTCAAAGTTATCCATTATGACAGCCACAAACAGGTTCAGCATCTGGAACACAGACGTTAGGTCGAGTGAGCCGGTGTTTTGGTCTGGTCGCAGCTAAATTTAAAACAATCATTTTCTCATTTACATACTATCATGGCTACGGAGAACTAAACCTGACAAAATCAAAAATAAATCAATAAATATATGACTCGACTGAAGACTCAACCTCGGGGAGGAGATTGACAGTGGGTCTGCTAAACAGTTCGGCTTAAGACAGTTGGTCTGCACATGTGTACCGGTACGAGGCAGCAGTGGGGGGACGGAGAGCCCCCTCATTTGCATAACGAGGCAGACATGCATGAAGAAATGTAAAAAGAAATGTAAAAAGAAATCAGAATACAGAAAAAAATAAGTTTGGTGAAATGCAAAGAGAAATTTTGCATACAAAAAAAATACATACATTTAAAAATAAATATAAAATAAATTAAAAATATACCAAAAATAAATAAATATATGCAAAAATTAATAAATAAATACATTTTAAAATTAATATACAAATATATACACACATACATATGGGTGCTTTTTGTGTGAATAAGTGACATCTATTGAAACCCAGTGTTGCATTTTTGCAACATTGAAAAAAAAAATTATTATTATATGTATTATATATATTTTTTTAATTATGAAGGTTTCCTATACGGCATGTCAAAAACGTAACTGGAAAGTGGTATGTCTTACAGTATTACTATTTTCCTGCCCAAAAACATTGCTATGATACAGTTTAAAGTCAGGGGTGTTGGGATATGTAGTGTTTGTCTGCATTCAGTCAGGATTAGGTACCAGGATATCGCGTTCATGAGAATGGGTCAGACAGGTAGTCAGACGGATGGTCGGACAACCCGAAAACATAATGCCTCCGGGCCACGGGGGGTCGCCGGTGCAAAGGCATAAAAAGTAAACTTGAAAAGAATTAAGAAAAACAATTTCTTTGGCCACTGTACTTGGTTTATAGAATATAAAATGGTGGACATATACTGTACAATTTGTCAAATTACATTTATTTAAACTCTTACGAAATAACATGAATCTGAGCTTTGTGGCAAGGCCAATGTGTCACATCTGACATACTAAATCAGGCCGACGGTTAGAGTGGCTACATTTAGGTGTGTTTAGTACTAACCAGGAAGGAGCAGAGGAAGATAAAGGAGACAAAGTAGAAGTAGGCAAAATCACTGCCACACTCTTTCCCTTGGGACCCCGATCGCTCGTCACAGGTTCGGTGACTCAAACACGATAACATGATCTCGTGCCAGGCCTCGCCAGTTGCGCTCCTGATGCACGTCAAAACACAGACAAGGAGAGAGAAACAGAGAAGCTTTGATTGAAGAGACAAAAAGGGCTTAAAGTTCAGCTTCAACAACATTAAACAGGCACGGTTGTATTCTGTTCTGTGAAATGATAGTTAGAAGTCAGATAATGTTGTCTCAACAGAAGTTGAATTGAAAATGTGTAAAGTGTGCTTGAAGCTAAATTGACCGGGTTGGCAAACCTTGCTTTATATTGTATTAACAATGTATTACTACAAGTCTCTTGTACATTCATGATTAAATAAGCAACAATGTTAAAGTTAAAAAAACAAAACATTCTTAGGTATTATTTATTAGAGTTTAACACAAAAAAGACGGAGCTAATCTTCATCAGTATGTGTGGGTGTGGTTTCACATTCACATTTGAATGACAGCAGCATGGCAATATATGCAACCACCCACCAGCTAACAAAAGATTTTGAAATAAAGTTGCTTAATTCTGATTAGTGCTCAGAAGAACACCTTCTTCCGACAGAGCCCGCCCACTTCAAATCAGTAGGAAGAGCACAGACAAAAACACAACAATCTCTCCTGTGAAATAACTCAAACTTGCAGGCAGAATATTGTGTCTTCATGTAGGAGGACCTCACGGCTAACAGTAAGAAGCTGATTGAGAAAATAGTTTTTTGGGTCCTTTAATGCTTTACTGATGAAACTAAAATCAAAATAATGTCAGAATGAATCTGAAACTAATTCATGGTGTTGGGCTATGGGTCTCAAATCACTGCCAAATCTGCAGTGTCTTTTTGTATTTGTATTTGTAGAATGGTATCAGTGGATAGCTCTTGAACTTCCTGAATTGTGTCGGCAGCTTCAACGAGAGCATGTACACGTTTTCTTTTTGATAATGCTTACGCCCGGGACACACAGGGAACGCCAGGAGCGCGTGGCGTGGAGGCTGCATGATTCACGCATCAAGTGTTCACACCAGCTGCGTTTCAGCTGCATGTCTTCTGCTGCAGCTGCTGCTTTTAATCGACAATTAAAACTCAGTACTATATTCATTCATGGAGCTCTCCAAGTCACTGCATGTTCTAGAACACTGTCCGGCACATATTTCAGAATAAAAGCCTTGTGTTAACAAATGAAGGAATTCTGTCCACAGAAAAAATGCTTGAGGGCTTTTATTTCAAAATGAAAGCAGGAAGTGTTGATTTAAAAATAAGTATTTACTTTTTTTCATCTCCGTAATATGTTCTACAGATGTGTAGACATCGAAACTGTAGTAATGTAACTGATATGATGTTAATATACAGTCAATAGATCATTTTCACTGTCTGTTGTTGCTGTGAAAAAGCGGCACGCGTCAAAAATAGGCGAGACCTCTATTCTCGAGAACAGACGCAGCTGAGACGCGCGCGTGATGTGCGTGAGACACATGTCTCACGCGGGCAGTGTGGCTGCTCTAACCTGTTAACACGTACGCCGAAATAAAAAACAACAGGCAACGCAGCTGCCACACGCTCCTGACGTTCCTGGTGTGGATGAGGCTTTATGGTTAAGGCTGGCTCAGGCTGCCTTTGACCAGCCCCTAGTTATGCTTCTATAGGCCTAGCGGGACTTCCTATGACACACTGAGCTCCTCTCTCCTTCTCTCCCTCTCCATCTGTCTTCATTCAGCTCCCATTCATGCATGTGACTAACTTGGCTTCTCTTTGTGCTTTCTCGTCTTGCAGGTATCCGTGGATCGGGGTTACACCTGTTGCGCCTGCTGCCGTTGGCCCTGCTTGACACCCACTGCTACTATCATTATCATCAGTCATATTTCTATTATTATTACTGCTCTCATTATACTGTATGTATCATTTCTGTCATATGGATTGACTATATTGTAATTGTATTATGCTGTTTATTCTGTACATATGACATCTATTGCACTTCTGTCCATCCTGGGAGAGGGATCCCTCCTATTTTTGCCCCTCCCTTTGGAGGTTTTCCGGGCAGGAGGCCCCTGGGAACACGCTGGAGAGATTATATGTATATCTCGTCTGACCTGGGAACGCCTCGGGGTCCCCCAGGAAGAGCTGGAAAAAGTTGCTGAGGAGAGGGGTGTCTGGAATTCCCTGCTAAGCCTGTTAAGTTATATATATATATATATATATATATATATATATGTTGTATTTATAAAGTTTTTTATACCTGAACAGAAGCATGAGAGCTTGGAGGAAAGTGCGGAAGTTGTTGTGGTGATTGATCTCTGTGTCCTCATTCATCTCAATGTTGCCAAACACCTACAGCAGAGACAGAGTGAGGGGAAATGGTTTATGTTTTTCACGTTCAGGCCACAACATTTCAGTAGTGAACCACTATATGAATATCATTGCCTGTGTGACCACAGCATCACCCACCTGCATCCCAATGATGGCATAAATGAAGAACAGCATAGCAATCAGAAGGCAAACATAAGGAAGGGCCTAAAGGACAGAAAACAGGAAACCAAAACACATTCACTTATTAATATCCACTCTGAATTATTCCAGCCAGGATGTTTGAGTTCGGTAGAAGAGGAAGACAAACAAACCACAGAAGTCAGATCGTATACAGTAGAACATTCAGACTTGCATGATGTCAACAATAAACATGGCGACACTCAAGGAGATGACTATATTGTTAATCCTGACATCACGGCGCCATCGTAGACGACATGTAAGGCCCCTAAATTAAGCATGGCGTGACAATGGCGAGTATTGCTCCTACCGTTGTGTGCGTATTGCATCTTGCGGACGTGATTTCTGAAGGTGGAGATACATAAAATCCAACACCCAAAACGATCCGATTTGTGGGCGGTGCTTGGTTTTGTTTTCAACATGGCTGTCGGGTCACAAACTTTCACATTTTACAGCTAAATAGTACACTAAAATAGGCAGTAACATACAGCGCTGCCTAGTTTGACAGTGTGATCATAGTTTTACGAGCCTGGCGTGTTAAAATAAAGCTTTGAAACCAATTGTATTTGCTTGTGAATACTTATGAGACACCATACCATTTTGCCCCAAAAGACTTTCCCATAGACTTACATTGAGGTAAATCAACTTCCACTTATACTAGTATATAGTATGGGGCCTTTATTGTAGCCCAACTATTTGCAAATGTGTGTGGCAGGGGTGATTCTAGGATCAGACCTTCAGAGAATGTGACATGTGTAAGGCAAGGCAAGGCAAGGCAGCTTTATTTGTATAGCACATTTCAACAACAGGGCAATTCAAAGTGCTTTACAGAAACATTCAAGAACATTGCGACAAAATGCAAAAGAACATTAAGAAATAATTAAAACAGTTATAAAAACATAAAAACATTAAAACATTAAAGATTAGAAAATAAAAACAAGCTAAAAATAAAAGCTAGGATAGAAGCTAAAATTGCATAAAACTCAAAAGAGTAAAAGTTATAGTGCAGTGTCAGAATGAAAGGCACCCGCAAACAGGAAAGTTTTAAGCTTTGTTTTAAAAGAAGTGAGAGTTGGAGCGGTCCTGCAGGTTTCTGGGAGCTTGTTCCAGATATTTGGTGTACAGCCAAGGTTGTAGGACACATATCAAGTGAGGGGATAGGGGGTCCTCCCCCCAGGACATTTTGAGTGTCAAACACTTAATTTTCTGCATTCTGGTGAATTTTTTCTTTTCTGCATCAAGCAATGGTGAAATTGTCTTTATTTATGTAAAGGAAAACACTAAATTCAGGTGCCAGGTGACAATTCAAAATATACTGGAATATAATGCAGTAAGGCTCTCAGGCGTTCTGCATTGCTATCAAATATTTATTATCCTGTAGATAAACTTTTTTCAGTTAATGTTTTCCTACTATAATCTATATCTATAGTAATAATGGCCAATTTGACCTAAAGTTCTCCGTCAGAACATTCAGCAATTTTATCTGCTAACGTTTCAACTTACTTGTGTTTTGCCACTGCACTATGATGACATTCACTACCTACTTATTCTCCTTTGGTTTTATTGGTGGACTACCAACGTTAAAGGTGCATGCCGCCACCCAGTATTTTGCTCCAAGAGCTGGAAATACAGACAAGTCATCAGTTACAACTCAGCAGGCCTCTCAATTGGTTTCTTGTCTTTTCGTCTGGACCGCAGAGGACCAGCCCTACAAAGTCTGTCACTGAGTGACTGAGTGAGTGTTGGAGTTTCCTCATTGGCCGTTGCTCTTTCAAAATGAAAAGGCGGGAACAGTCCCTTGTTTACATTTTCAGGGTGGAGGGGGGGGGCGTTTCAGTGGTTCAACTCACCAGCGTGAGTGCTCTTCTATCGGCAAAAGCAGGAGAAGCAGTCACCCAGTGCATGGTGGGAGTGTTGCGGTGAGTTGGAGAGGGTCAGTATGTGCATAAAGTTGAAAAATTTCAACCAGCGCAACGCGTCCGGCTCACGAAACTTAAGCCAAACTGTAATCTAGTTCTAAAATGTGAAACAAGACTCAGCAGTGGCATAGCTTATTTCTTGCTTAAAATGTTTTCAGAAGCAGATTTTGGTGGATTGTTTAGACGGAATAACTGAAAGTTTACGAGCAGGCCGCCGTGTTGTTTCCTGTTTCCTGAGCAGAAAACCAGGGACCAATCAGGTGCATTCCATGATCGGGTTCGTCATCGCTTGAACGGCCAGTTGAGTGGAGCAGCGCGTCTCCTAGCGTCCTCGCCGGACCTGGTGGACATGTACCGCTGGATTTAACATTATAGACATGACCACTGACTATACTATTTGTACGTTCAGCCTTGTTACATGTGACTTTTGCTGATAATGTGTGTGTGTGAGCACCTTGAAGGACTGAACGAAGGTCCACAGCAGGATGCGGATGGTGTAGCCCTGTCTCAGCAGCTTGATGAGCCGAGCGGCTCTGAACAGCCTCAGGAAGCTCAGGTTCAGCAGCCTGTTCTGTTAGACACAGACGGGACATCATATAACTCACTGATAAACACCTTTATCAGGGCAGGATTATTTTAAAAGTCACTTCAGCTGGTTACAAAATATCATGATGGTGTCAAAACAGTCCGACAAGTCTCATCTACCGGAAAGCGCTGGCTCTTCCTTACACTTGTGAATTTTGACACAACAACACGGTAAAACAGTCTCAAAAGGATCCACAGGAATCTGTTGAGATTCACAAATACATTTCCATTTTAAAATGCTAAATTGACAATTCCCAAATGAATGTAAGGTTTGTGAATGTTATTAAGCCATGCAAATGGGGATGTTGTGGTAAAAATATGATGTATTTGTGCAACTGTTGTGGTTATTTACCAATGATGACATACGAGTTGTGAATTAGAGGCACAGATACAGATAGAGATTTACATATATAAGTCACTCAACATTTATTTGTGCATTGTGTCAACTTGTATCAAGTTGCATCATGGGAAGTGTAGCTCCCACGGCACTTTTATACAGTGTAAAAAGCTTGACCCACATGTGACTCAGTGTTTCCGGCTCTAGTCACACATGACAGGACAGAGACATTATGTTGGTGTAATAAACTGGGAAGAAAAGTTTGGAAACTTGTGTTTGGTGGATTATTTCTCTGTTGTTACAATGCTAATGGTCATTGTATTTTACATGGTTGGAAAGCCTGTTTATTTACCTTCACAATGATGCCCAACTTGTAAGGATCATGCATTTGTGGGATGAGCAGCACAGCTGATTATGTGGGTAGCGCCCAAGAAAAATTTGCCAAAATGCTCTGCCAATGGTAAACAGTGTATTCTCCTGCTGGTATTGACTCGTTTTGAGTTGTTTGGTGGATGATTAAACTCTCTATCAGTAACAAGGAACAAACATGACATATTGGCAATTTGACACTTTATTCATTTAATACACCGTCAGGAGCCTCAGTAGCGGTGGAAGATCCATACGCAGCCACAACAGCCTGGCACCTCCTCCTCATGCTGGTCACCAACCTGGTGACAAGTTGCTGTGGGATGGTGTTCCATTCCTCAACCAGGATTCGTTGCAGGTCAGTCAGCGTGGTTGTGTGTTCCCTCAACGATGTCACAGGCAAAACAAGGCTTGTCATCATTGAAGGCCATCTCAATGCAGTGAGATATTGGGATAAGATTCTGCAGCCAGTGGCGATCCCATATCTCCACAATCTGGGACCTAACTTCATCCTCCAAGAAACAACGCTCACCCCCACAGAGCCAGGGTTATCACAGACTACCTCCACAATGTGGGAGTAGAGAGAATGGAACGGCCTGCCAAGAGTCCAGACCTCAACCCAATTCAACACTTGTGGGATCAGCTTGGGCGTGCTGTACGTGTTAACGAGATCAACACAACCACGCTGGCTGATCTGCAACAAATCCTGGTTGAGGAATGGAACGCCATCCCACAGCAACGTGTGACCAGGCTTCTTATATACAGTGTATGCTTCAGACGTGTAATATTGCCACATTTACTATATGTAACAAGATACATGTCTGAGAGGGATTAGAGTCATGATATCTTGGTCTTTTGGACATTCTTCTTTTAGTGCGTCTCTCATAAGTTCCCCAACTTTACAGTATGGAAGGGCAACACTAACTTGCTGGAGTACTCTTTTAACTCACATTCAAAGACCATAACATTTTATATATTAAAGGGGACATATCATGCTCATTTTCGGATTCATACTTGTATTTTGGGTCCGTCTGAAATTCTCCGTCTTAGCGCCTGTCTCTTTAAGCCACCCTCCCGATAAAAGCCCGGTCGGCTCTGATTGGTTTGTGAGAAAAACCTGGCACACCTTTGCAAAGGTAGTTCTCAAGCCGTGGGCGGTATATTATAATGAGCCTGCATGTGACATAGGAAGGGAAGCCAAATCTGATTGGCTTGTTGAATCACATGTTTTCTGATCTAGACAGTTCACAAAGAACTGACTGGGTTTGTCTTATTTCAAAGTTTGTGGGTTGGAAGACACTCCTGATACCCAAATGTATGAGCACAATAGGGTTGGGCAGTTGGACGAATAGATCGGCTATGGTTTTAGAGCCATTTTTTTTGGGTGATGATTGTCCGAATAATGAGAACTGCTCATCCGCTGCTCAGCGGGCAGAGAGAGAGAGAGACAGAAGGGGTACATCTAACTTGAGAGTTGAGACCCAACCAGAATTGCCGATTGTTGTAAAGACTAACCAAGACGATTTTAGTGAGTTTTCTTTTGTCTGTCGAGTTTGAATGAAGCGTGTATTACGATGCTCCCCCCTCTAGAACAGCTGATCGTCCAGCTGAAACTACCACGCCTGTGTGAATATATCTGCAATTGCCGGTTGCTGTGCTGACGATGGCCGGTTGGAAAATGTTAACGTATCACCCAACGCTAGTGAACAAGCACTGACAGAGGGAGTTTTTCATGATATGTCCCCTTTAAATAAAATAGTAGGTAAGATAAGAGCAGAGAATGGCAACAGGAAGTCACTCACCGTAGTCTAGTGATGTTTGGGACCAGGGCATGGCAACACCGGTGACGACAATCAACAAGATGGAAATGTAGAGAGATAGAGAGACAGAAGGAGACAGAGAGAGAGAGAGAGAGAGAGAAAGCAGAGGAAGATGAGGAGAGAGGACGGAGAGGCAAGAGAACAGGAACAGTCATATTGCACAACATAAACTGATACAGCTCAACAAATACACACATGTAAATCAGTCAAAAGCTACTTCACAATACAAACATGTATAATGTGCACAGACAGGAAGTGTCTGGAGTGAATAAAGAAACAAGACAGAAAGCATAGCAGAGTATTGCTCCAGTGTAAAGCACACATTAAAGATTACTCTCTCTGAGGTGGATTCAAAGAAGCTGTCCATCCTCAGCCCTCTATGATAAATCCATCCTGTCAACATAAAACTGGCTCCCTTCTCTCTTAGTCTAAAGCTGTCTGGACCGCTGCCATGTGATTGTCTTTGCTGATGTGGCTGGACAGCTTGTTTGCACAAAGCTTGCTGTGCAGGCTGTCCCTGCCCCATTACCATGACAGCTGTGTTGTATGGGTACAATGCATTCAGCCTTGTTGATGTGAGGGTGGGGTGGGTGGGGACAGGTGCTCTTACATTGATTTCAGTCACCAGGATGTCAGTGATACTGCCCAACACTGTGACAAAGTCAAACACGTTCCAGGCGTCCTTTAAGTAGTTCTGAGAAACAACAGTTGAAAATCATTAGCTGTTATTTATCATTTGGGATATTTAACGTAGTTTCATAAATGTTACCCACCAATGGGCCAAAAGCAATGATCTTGAGGATACACTCCAGAGAGAAGAGAGTGGTGAAGACGATGTTGAGGTTCTTCAACATCGCTTCATAGAAGTCTGGAGCTTTATAGAACTGAAAGACAAGGGGCAAAGTTTTCCTCGCTGGCATGTGGGTGTAACACTGTTAAAGGAAACATTTTGTGAAATAAAGCTGATTGATAAGATCAATACCACTCTCATACAGTATGTGAAGCTATAGCAAGCAACTGGTTGACTAAGCTTAAAGCTGAGGGAGGCAATGTATTTTTAGTGTTATTAGGCAAAAATTCCATAATAACTTCTCAGCATATTGTGATTCAAGTGGTACCCCCCCCGGGTAGGCAGCTTTCTGGAAATGCCAGAATTTGAAAATACAGCTCTCATCCTGCGGCTCCGTGATTTGAGGCTCTATCGAGCTACAACATAGGCAAAGCGTTTCAGAGATGGAGAGAAAATGCGGCTAATAGTCTGGCCTTCTGCTGGCCGTAGCCGTCATTGCTGCGCCGCAGCTGTGAGCGCCGTTCTCGTATACATCCATGGCGAGCTCACGCAGAAGGCGGAGAGCAAAATGATGCTTTCCCCGACATGCTGCCGTAGCTACCGTAGCAGTGAGGCTAGCTCACAGCGCTACCTGCGGCATAAGCAGAAGGCTAAACTTTTAGCAACATTTTCTCTCCATCTCCGAAACGCTTCGCCGATATTGTCGGAGTCTCTTTTTGATGAGTCCGTCTTCCGTTTTTGGGGTTTCTCTGCAGTGTAGGCAGTTGTTGCCGATGCTGGAACAGAAACTTTTCCTGTAGGATGTTCCGAACCTGTGATTGGCCAAAGTCTCCCGCCACAGGCTAGATTTTCTAAAGTCTGAAAACAGAGTTGAGAGGAGGAGCAGAAGTCTAGTTTCCTCTGAGAACACTTGAATTACAATATGCTGAAAGGTTATTGTGAAATTGTTGCCCAATGATGACAAAAATATATTGCCTACCCCAGCTTTAACTCTCAGCCGTCATTACCACCCATGTATTAATTTGCTTTTACAATTTGTTATTTCTACAGGTGTTACCTTTGGACAGGGCCTGGCTCGCTTCAATCTTTTATGCTAAGCTAAGCTAACTGGCTGCTGGCGGTAGCTTCATATTTACTATACAGAAATGAGAGTGGTATTGATCTTAACATTGACATTCTGCAAGAAAGGGAATACATGTACTGTATGTCTCAAAAACTATTCTTTTCCTGAGCTAACGAATGCAGGACTGACTTCACGAGACAAGCCTAAAAACCTATATTAATAACATCCTCTTCGAAACTTCTTACCTTCATCATGAGTACCACAGTATTGAGAGCGATCATGATCATGATGGAGTACTCAAATGGAGGTGAGACCACCAACTTCCACATCCTGTACTGGAAGGACTGCGTGTTCTGGGGCATGTAGCGTGTCAGAGGTTTGGCGTTTATGGAAAAGTCAATACAAGCCCTCTGTAACACAGAAAGCACATTGAAAGGAACCGCTCTCAAACCTCAGTGCTGGATGAAAGGACACATTTGCTATTGATCATTAGAATCTGTACTGGTGTGAGCAGCTGACATGTAAAACTGACCACTTTGGACAAAAAGAGTTTTTAATAGCTGTGGATAACTGAACATACATTTTGGTCCCAGGTGCTCTTATGGTTTAAAAGCTGTGGATCATTGCTAAAGGGACCTTGTGTAGGATTTGGCAGCATCTAGTGGTGCGCTTGCAGATTCCCACCAACCCTCCGCTCACTCCGCCCTTTCTAAGACTGCGGTAGCGTGAGCAGCCGAGTGACTCCATTCACTTCACTCAGAGGCTATCCTTACCATAATAATACTAATTAGGGGCAAGGGAAGTCAGACGGCATCCGTTGGTGCCACAGTTGTGCACTCTGTCACGTTACCGCAGTTTCACAAGCGTGTTGGAGAACTACGGTGGCCTTCAGGTAACGTTAAAAACGCGATAGGCTCTCAACAGAGCCAGAGTTTGGTTTGTCCGTTCTGGGCTACTGTAGCAACATGGCAGACTCCGTGAAGAGGACCCACTCCCTATGTAGATATGAAGGGCTCATTCTAAGCTAACGAAGACACAACGATTCTCAGTTTCAGGTGATTATACAATAATGAAAACAGTTATGAATATATATTACCATTTCTGCTAATAGATCCCCTGAAGTGCTACACACTGTACCTTTAAGTATTAAATGCGCATGCAGCTATGAAAGCTTATAAGCCAAGAACAGACCAACAACAAGTATGTTTTCTTTAGTTTATAATTACCGGAAAATAACAATTGTTGTGTTTTCGTTATCGCAAACTGCAGGGACAAACTAATCACTGGCTTTAGATGGGGCCATTCGCATTTTCACGTCTTTGCGTCGGCCACCGTAGACACGGTTGGCAAGCGGGAACAGTGGTAGTTGGTTGCAATCTGCAACCTCACCGCTAGATGCCTCCAAATCCTACACAATGCACCTTTAAAGATCATTAAAACGTATTATTTAAGCTTAGCCAACCCACATATAGCTATATAATGAGCTGTGGTTCTGCACTAAAACCTGATGAAGTGGGTTATAGACCTTTTCATACTTGACATTCAAACAACATTCTAAATGAGCCCCTCTGTATTTCCTGTTGCAATGTTCGTTAATGCAGTAGCTGACAGGAAGTGAACTTGGACCAAAGATGTTGCCCTAGCAACAGAATAGCAATAAAAAAGTCTATACCATAGAAATAATATAGGAGTAGAACGGTCATTGAACTGTTTGTTGTGGAAATTTGACTAGTAAAAAAGAAAATGGCGATTCTTGTTAGTTGTCATGGTGACAACAGAACCCACGTCAATGGGGCTGTAAAATGTGGTCGCAGCTCGCCGCAGAAGAACAAAGGCAGCTCCTGGACACAGCTGGCTGGCTAGTTAGCTACGTAGCTTGTCCCCAGGCGGAGGGATCGTTTAGACCCGGCGCTGCCGCTGGCCACCAGCTCGCTGGCAAACGGCCCGTTGCCTCGCCGGCCACCGGCCCGCTGTTCGGCTCATTTTCCATAATCAGTGCAGCACCAAATCATGACGGAATCAGCTCAAGAACTAACCAGCCTGCTGCCTGCTAGCTATCTTGCAAATCCCATCATGCTTTACGAGCCGAACAAAGTTGTCACCCATCTGGAGATCGCAACGTGCTTTCCTCTGCTGTGACAAGAGTGTGTGGATGAAGACTAAGTTGTTCAATTTGACTCATTAACATTTTCTATGTGCATCGTTACGTTACTACTCCACTGCTCAATTAGTCGTCGTTACTGCAAAACCTCTCCTCAGTGAGTCCGCGACTTGCCGCAAGTTGGTTTAGTTTATACGGAAGTCAGCCGCTACAACGGTCACTATGGCAATGGTACACATAAGGATGGCTGCTCTGACCATCCTGCGCTGTTCATTTGAATGGGAATGTTGGTTTTACGCCTATATTCTATTTCTATGGTCTATACAATAACACCTACTCTCTCACTCACAGCACATTGGACATGTGCATACTGCTTTCAGACAGTTTTGTTTTCATCATTATTTTGCCTAGTGGCATAGAGGATGTCAATGGTCATGATTCCAGTAGTCAAATCAAACATGTTTGAGCCAACCTCAAAGGGCATGTCCATTGTTTTTTGTTTTATATCATTCTGTAGAAATGAAGTCAAACTGTTGATGGAGATAGTGATAACAGCACTGTGTAAGAGACAGTTGTTTGTCATGTCTCTGCTTTACCTTGTTCTTTTCTAAGCTGCACTCAGACAAGGCCTTGTCTCCCTGCTCCTGGAAGGTGATGATTATCAGAGCGACGAAGATGTTGACAAAAAAGAAAGGGAAGACCACAAAGTAGACGACGTAGAAGATAGCCATTTCTATCCGGTAGCCTGGACTGGGACCTGTGTCTTCAAAGGTAGCATCTACAGAGTGCTTCAAGACACTGCAAGGAGAGTAGAGCACAACACCAAAGCCAGGAGGTGAGACACACTAACACATCCAGCCTGTAATGTTATTCTCCAAGGTGGTGGTAATGCTTAATTAGTAACAAAATGAAAAACCTAACCAGTGCCACAGACACAAAATTTGATTTTGATATATACAGTATATACAGTATATTTATATATCACTAAAATTTAGCATAAGTTTGAAGTGTTATTTACCAGCTAGTATGAAACAAATGGATTCCTTAGGTTGTTCTAGTTTCATATGATGCCAGTATCTTCACTCTAGCTTTACAACTGAGCCCGCTACAGCCTCCGAAAGATCGATTGCATTAATGCGTTAAAGAAAATAGTGGCGTTAAAACGTATTCGCAGTTTACGCGGTATTGCATTAACTTTGACAGCCCTAATGCTGAATATTTATAAATATATATATATATATATATATATATATATATTCAGCATTACAGATACTAGGCCACAAAACCCTCAGCTTATGTGAATTGAGCTGTATATCGTTGACTATCAGAACAAGCCCCAGTCTAGCATTTATTTTATCAAAATATATTATATTATATTATATTATATTATATATATACACACAGACATATACACGCCTTACGCTCCCAGTTTCTAAACCATTGAACCACTGGAACAGGTGGACTTGAAAATAGTGGCTTTAAGGACAGCTTTGTTGCTGTCTCTTGCTTCAGCTAAATGAGTAGGTGAGATTCAGTACACCGAGCGTGTACAACATTCTCTAACTGACTTTGTGTCCTTCTATCCCCCGCTATTCTCCTCAGATGAGGCACTTGGGCGGTTACATATGTTGTGCCCGGTGCAGGCTTTATGCATCTAAATTGGCAGAACCAGAAGCTGTGGGAAAAGTGACCAGCTTTTTGTGTCTTGGGTAAAGAAACACTAAGGGAAGCCGGGCTCAAAGCTGTGGCTCTCACACTGGATTGTTGGGAGCTATTGCTTTAGCTTATAGCTCTAAGGGGTTGCAGCCACCAGAGGGGCTGCGTGCACATTCTCCCAGAGGTCTCACCACCTCATGGGCCTTTTTCAGAGGGATCTCCATTCAGCAGGTTTGTACCACAGCAGGGTGGGCCTCCCCACAAACCTTCGCCAGATTCTACAGGCTTGATGTTAGAGCTCCTCCGTTGGCTCACTTGGTGCTTCACACCAGATCCAGCAGTGCGGCGAAAACGCAAGTTTTCCCATTCATTTTGAATGGGGGTAGTGCATTTGGGCTGTTGCTGCCGCGGCCGTAGAGGATGCCGAAAAAACCCTGTAGCGGCCTGCGGCTGAGAAGTAGAAACAGAATCAACTTTTGGAGAAACAAAGCCCACCGTCACGCTGGCCAATCACATAACCGGCAATCCAGAGCTGTACAACCCAGCCATGAGGGAACAAGAGTTAACCGTTGCAGTTAATGGGCCATTAACCGCACAACCCTGATCTGGTGTGAATGCAGCCTAAAGGCCCACCAAGCCGACGTCCAGCCGTCGGACAGTTTGGGGCCATAGGTGAGTGCCTAGTTTTTGTGGTGTGCCCTGCACCGTGGGCTCTAGTCTGCCCATGTCAGAGGCTTTTCAGCCGACTGGGCATGTTCAATCGGCGGCGGTGTTCGTCGGTGAGAGAAATCACTCTGATTGGCGAATCATTACACAAGAAGAGAAACGGAAGTGAGGTAAGCAAGCAAATGAGCGAAGAAGACACACACAAAAGGCTCTTCTTGCTCGTATATCCGCAGTCCGGGGTCTTCCGGTTTCCCTTTTTGAATGATGAATACAGACTACCGCCGCCTGCTGGTGTGGAGAGTTATTTCCTCGCCGGCGCAGGACGTACGTGGTAACTGGCCGTCGGCTGTAGTCTTTGCGATGTGTTCAAATGCAACTTGTCGGCCAACACAAAGGCGACGTGAGGCGCCGCAACAGTCGGCCTTCGTCGCTGCTAGTTCTTTGATGTTGGCTTGGTGTGTCTGGGCCTTAAGGCTCATTTCAGGATCCAATGTGAGACACGAAACGAATGAAAGAGAACTTTAGGTTACTTGCGTAACCGCGGTTCTTTGAGTAGTCTCACCAGACCACCCTGCTAGCACATTCATAGCGAGGAAGAGGTGAGCATTTTTTAAATGACTTGGTGTCAAGCCCTGTTATAGGGAGAGGGTCTCCACCCTCCTTGACACTGACGCGCTTGGTTCTAGCCAATCCTGGTTGGCAGAATGCAATAGGAGCTTCTGATGAGGTCATGCCGTAGGTGTTCCCCAATGTGAGGACCTGGGTTACGCAAGTAACCTAAAATTTAGTTGTAAAGTTGAATAACATCCCAGAGCTCACTCATCTTCAACTGCTCATCACCGGGGTCATCTAGTAAGGGCGCCCAGGGGGCATCCTTACTAGATGCCCGAATCACCTCAGCTGGCTCCTTTCAACGCAAAGGAGTAGCGGCTCTACTCCGAGTCCCTCACGGATGACTGAGCTTTTCACCCTATCTCTAAAGGAGACGCCAGCCACCCTCCTCAGAAAACCCATTTCGTCCGCCAGAGCCTTTCCTATATTTTGTCTTTATGTTATTTCCCTACTTGCATTTCCAATGAGCCAATTTTCCCACGGGGACAATTTACAAAACTTACAATAATGATTCCCAAACAAATCCTGCTGTTCCAGGTGTCAGGTCCATCACAGGTAGGCATAGTTTCAACTTCAACAGCCTTACACATGTCTAGAACTTATAGAGGGAGCTGCACTTACGTTGGCCAGCCCTCCCCAGTAGAGACAGTGAAGAGGGTCAGGAAGGCCCACAGCACATTGTCATAATGGAACTCATATTTTTTCCACTCTCTGGGCATGGCAGCCACCTCGTCTTTGTCGTAGTCTAGAAACTGTCCTCTGGAAGACATGAAGTCATAAATGAAGCTGAGTGGGGTTAGACAGGTACAGGGTCTGGTTTTGACCACAATTTAAAGGTTTCTGAGATAAGAAATGAGGAAGTGGGGGATTTTAGACCAACTTGCAATCCTTCTCCAGGCCTTTGGACTCGTCAGTGCAGTAGAAGAATTTCCCCTTGAAGAGCTGAACTGCGATGACAGCAAAGATGAACATGAAGAGCATGTACACAATGAGGATGTTCAGCACGTTCTTCAAAGAATTGACCACACAGTCGAACACCGCCTGAGGACACACAGAGACACACACATTTGATTTGGGGATAAAGTGGAAAATTATTTCTGAAAATAGTTGAACACTATCATCTACAGTATTAACTTTGTTTGTCAGGATGCTGAAACGTCCCAATCTCAATCACATTTTATAGTAATCTGACTGGAGCTAACCTGCAGGCCCAGCCTGGCCACTGGGAATACTGTGAGAATTCCCGGTGGCTTGGCCTGCTGGTGGGTCCAGCTCAGTGAGATGCATTAGTATATAATTAATAAGGCACCTAGCTAATAATTAGGGCTGTCAAAGTTAACACGATAATAACGTGTTAACGCAAATCTGTTTTAACGGCACTAATTTCTTTACCGCAACTTGTTATTTTTATGTTGTAGCGGGCTCAGTTTAAAAGATAGAGTTAAGATACTGGTATCATATGAAACTAGAAAAACGTCAGGAATCCATTAGTACCAACCATGTCATACTAGCTAAATAACGCTCCAAACTTACACTAAATGTTGGCGAGGAAAAACTAGCATGTCCATTTTCCAAGGGGTCCCTTGACCTCTGACCTCCAGATATGTGAATGTAAATGGGTTCTATGGGTACCCACGAGTCTCCCCTTTACAGACATGCCCACTTTATGATAATCACATGCAGTTTGGGGCAAGTCATAGTCAAGTCAGCACACTGACACACTGACAGCTGTTGTTGTTGTTGTTATGATTTGAGCATATTTTTGATGCTAAATGCAGTACCTGTGAGGGTTTCTGGACAATATACATACGATACAGACGATATACTGTACATACATTTGCATAAAACAAGCATATTTGCCCACTCCCATGTTGACAAGAGTATTAAATACTTGACAAATCTCCCTTTAAGGTACAAGGTTCACAGGTTTTCAACAGATAAAAAAAATTGAAATTAATTTGCGATTAATCGCGATTAAATATTTTAATCGATTGACAGCCCTACTAATAATTAATAGGCTTGTATAAGATCACTTTGCAACAATTCCAACACAAGATGGACGGTAAAAAAAAAAGCACGATGGAGCAGAGAGGAAGGAAATAAAAAGAGAAGAAAGGCCCCCAACAGAGAAGGATCTTTAACACCGTAAACTACTGATACTCTATGTTCAGCACGATATCAGGTCTGTCAGGGGGGAAAGTGAACTCTTTGTAGTCACATAAGCCTGGGGCAATATATTATTAACAGCAAAACAATGTCAACACTAAATTGCCCCCGATGTAACTCAGTTAGTTTAAAAAGATGAAACAAAAGAAGGACATAAATTGAGAGCTATATTCAGTCTAGGGTGCAGGCACTGCTACTGTCAGTTCTTCAAAAAGGGAGACAGACAAACAAACCCCTCAGCTGGTTTCAAATCAGCTGTTTGCCTTCTTTTCTAACTGTGCAGATAACAGATTTGCATTTCAGACAACCATGAATGTAGTGAGCTTGATAACAGCTGAGGTTGTTTAGGCTGAGCTCATTTAAAGTGGACTCAATAATGACTGAGTTTCTAAGCTTTGTTGTTGGAACAGAGCACCACTGAGATGTCAAATATCACTGTTACATCATTACATTTATAATTGAAAGAAAAGATATTCTATAATGTTCTTCCTGTCAGCAAATCCCACGAAAAGACCGAAACCCACAAAGAATGGATCTACTAACAAGTACTTTGTGTGTATCAAAGCCTGATATATCTTCTCCCTCTGTGCCATAGAGCTCCATTGTTCTATTGAAACTACTAAAAACACATCAATGAGCCTCACTGTTGCACTGGGTGACATGTTCCTTCATTACCATGAACACACACTGGCTGAGTGCCACAGACAGCGTAGGGAAGTCAACAGAGATTCACTGACAGACGAACACGTTGTAGGTCTATTGAGTTTTACTTAAGAGCTGAGCTGATTATAATGCTCTCATACTGAAGGGTTATTATAGGAAACTAAAACTAAAATAAGCAGCAGAAAATATTGTTAGTAAACTGAAACGAAATCAAACTGAACAACTAAACTAAAACTACATTTCCTGGTTAAAAACTAATAAAAAATAAAGTGAACATCAATTAATTTCCGTTTCATTTTTTTCTAGCTATATCACTAACCTAGACAGCATGAATTTTCGTCAAATCTTGTGACATTGAACCACAGAAACTGAACAGACTTCACATTCCAGGAGATGGTGCTATGTTGCAATTGCTTCAAATCAGACTCTAAAGTAACACGAAGAAAATTAAACATTTTGTCCATTCCTACACAGTTCTCCAACCATGTATTCTGTATACAGCTACATACTTCTGAGACATTATACATGTAGTTGGCCCTAACTCAAACAAACTAGTGTAAAACGGAAACTATATATGTATATATAAAAACTAAAACTAAACCTTTCTGAAAAACTGAAACTAAACTAAAACTACTCTGAACTGAAACTAAACTAAAATTAAATCGAAAAGTCAAAACTAAAAAAAAAACTAAAAACGAATTGAAGATTTCAAACTATTATAACCTTGAGTCTTAAGCACAGTAATGCAGCATATAATAGGGCAAAAAACTAGCACTTCTGTGGCAACAAGATTTCCTGTCTTAAAGGGATAGTTTGGATGTTTGAAGTGGGGTTGTATGAGATAATTATCCATAGACAGTGTATTATCTACAGTAGATGACGGTCGGCACGCCCCCAGTTGCAGAAGCAGACAGGAGTTATCGTACAGATGCAGAGCAATGTACCGCTGTGGACGGGGCCGGCAGCAAGACGTATAAAGAAAGAGTCACCTACAAAAATCAGTATCAGTTTAAGTGTACGCTATATTTAGAATATTTTTGCAGGTTTACCTTGCAGTGAGACAGCTATACATTCTATGTTTCTGACGGGGAACTGAAGCTGTTATTTATGCTCTAAGCAACCAGACTCCATTGAAAAAAAACAGTATAAATATAGATTTTGTTTTTTAGGTGAGCTTTTCTTTTAGGATACATTTTGCTGCCAGCCCGGTCCACAGCAGTACATTGCTTTACTCCCGTGTGGTAACTCCTGTCTGCTTCTCCAAACTGGGGGCGTGCTGACCGCAGTCTACTGTAGCTAATACACAGACTATGGATAAGGACCTCATACAACCCCACTTCAAAACACCCAAACTATCCCTTTAATCCCAGCCCTGCTAACCGGGCTAAAAGAATCCAAATAAAGCAAAAAAAAATGCAAAAGAGCAGAACCTTGAGTTTTGGCAGACGTTTGATGGTCTTCAGAGGCCTGAGCACTCGGAGAACCCTCAGCGACTTGATAGTGCTGATGTCTTTGCCTTTCGTCCCCCTGTTGAAAAGTAACCACAGTCAGACCACACACAGAATCACTTACAAACAACTTGTTGTTCATCAGATCTTTTTCTGCGTTGCTAATATTACTAATAAACAGCACACGTAGGGCGTTCAGACTTAACTTTAACACAATGTTTGTCATTCATTTTGTCACACATGTAACTATGAGGCACACAACAATAGGCTCTCTGGATATCAACAGAAACATATCTATGACAAGTCCATATTAAAGATAGGGTCGACGATGTTGGAAGCTAGCATAATTTGAAAGTAGCATCACCTCAGGAGCTCCGTCTAAACCCCCCCCCCCCCCCCCCCCCCCCCTCTCGGGGCCCCATCCAAAGCAACGCCCCCCCCCCCCCCACACACAGACATGCGCGAGCACCGCCGCATCGTAACTACTTCACTGACACAGAGTGGAGAGAGGACCTCAACTCAACAACGCTACCTCATGACCAGTAACCGCGGCAGTGCTACTGCAGGGCTGACTTTTCTCTTCCGTTCTCCAGGAAACGTGCGGCGGCGACGACGCGCTTTGAGTTCAGGCTGGTGCACGGCAAGGGTAGAGTACGAGCAGGGAGGAATCTGATTGGTTCTTTCCAAGCGGACCGCGAGGCAGTGACTGGTAGACGTTTTTACAGGATTACAGCAGCTACAGATGACGGCTCTTTTCCGGTCCTTTTTCAGAGCTCATAAGTAATGGATCGCTGTCGGGGTGTAAAAACCATTTCAACCAATAGAACAAATAGTGGAAACTAGAGAACATCGTCAACCCTGCCTTTAAGTACAGACACAGGATATACAGATATATATATACTGTATATATATACTGGAAAAACAAAGTTCGGAAACTTGTGTTTGGTGGATTATTTCTCTGTTGTTACAATGCTAATGTTCATTGTATTTTACATGGTTGGAAAGCCTGTTTATTTACCTTCACAATGATGTCCAACTTGTAAGGATCATGCATTTGTGGGATGAGCAGCACAGCTGATATGTGGGAAGCGCCCAAGAAAAATTTGCCAAAATGCTCTGCCAATGGTAAACAGTGTATTGTCATAAGGCTACCAGGAAGCCTGCAATGACTGCCCTTCACCGTCAGGCCAGTTTGCGCTGGTGTCGACAACACAGACAATGGAACCTGAACATGTGGGGGAATGTCGTGTTCAGTGATGAGTCCAGGTTCTGTCTGCGAAAGTTGGATGGCAGGGTCAAAGTATGGAGACGACGCGGAGAACGCTATGCTGATTGCTGCACCGATGGAGTAACAGCTTTTGGTGGGGGCAGTGTCATGGTGTGGGGCGGCATCTCCCTCGCTGGCAAAACAAGGCTTGTCATCATTGAAGGCCATCTCAATGCAGTGAGATATCGGGATGAGATTCTGCAGCCAGTGGCGATCCCATATCTCCACAATCTGGGACCTGACTTCATCCTCCAAGATGACAACACTCGCCCCCACAGAGCCAGGGTTATCACAGACTACCTCCACAATGTGGGAGTAGAGAGAATGGAACGGCCTGCCAAGAGTCCAGACCTCAACCCAATTCAACACTTGTGGGATCAGCTTGGGTGTGCTGTACGTGTTAGAGTGACCAACACAACCACGCTGGCTGACCTGCAGTGAATCCTGGTTGAGGAATGGAACGCCATCCCACAGCAACGTGTGACCAGGTTGGTGACCAGCATGAGGAGGAGGTGCCAGGCTGTTGTGGCTGCGTATGGATCTTCCACCGCTACTGAGGCTCCTGACGGTGTATTAAATTAATAAAGTGTAAAATAGACAATGTGTCTCGTTTGTTCCTTGTTACTGATAGAGAGTTCAATCATCCAATCCACCAAACAACTCAAAACAAGAGTCAATACCAACAGGAGAATACACTGTTTACCATTGGCAGAGCATTTTGGCAAATTCTTCTTGGGCGCTACCCACATAATCAGCTGTGCTGCTCATCCCACAAATGCATGATCCTTACAAGTTGGACATCATTGCGAAGGTAAATAAACAGGCTTTCCAACAATGTAAAATACAATGCCAATTAGCATTGTAAAAACAGAGAAATAATCCACCAAACACAAGTTTCCGAACTTTGTTTTTCCAGTTTATATATACTGTATATAAAACCATGTCCTGACTCCAGAGATATGAGACGGCTATTGATATATAGTGGAATAAGCCTAATTCTATCACTTAAATTGATTTATCTATTAGTTAAATTGACTTCAAGCTAACAAAATAGGGTATGTTCAGCGGAATATTCACACAGCAACCCAGAGAACACTATACACACACTATAGTCTCTAGAAACAGATACGGTAGAGAGGCAGAACAGTTGATTCTATCAAAAACAAAACATCCAAAGCAGCATGTACTTTTAAACATCTGCAAGCTGTAAAGGAGGTATAAATGTAATTTACTATACTGTACAGGGGTGGAGGGAAAACATTTCGATGACACTAACTGGGGTATGTGGGATTTGTTGTCATGTTATTCCTACAGACCACCTACAGGGACATGCATCTCCTAACAGTTCAGCAGTGTGTATCATGTAATCCTGGTTTACATGAACAAGTCAGTGTGAAATCTCATGCAATCAATCAATCCATTCACACACACACAGGTTTCCTTCGTCCTTTTGTTAAAAGAGGACTCCACTTCAACACATTGTTTTCCATGCAAATATGGTCATAATTAGAACTGTGCATCAGGGATCTTAATCAACCAGATGAATAAAGTAGAGTTGCACTGTTTCATCGTACAGTTAGTGTTTCTTCTCTCATGACTTTGTGTGTTCAACACAGAGACACATGACGAGCAGAGTTTGCTACAAAACGATCAACTTACCACTGTGAAACGAGTACGACTAGTTGCTTCTCCCCCTGTCTGTGTCTAAGATTTGAAAAGGACTTATTGTGTCTAATTTTCACTAGGATATGCTAACACAGTGTCTGTCCTCGAGGTTGGTGAAAACTCTATGCACATACATGTATGTCAAAGTACTAACAATACCAAAAGCTTATTTATCAGAAAGTCTGTTATTTATTTAAGAATAGTATACCGGATTGACTTACACGTAACTCTCCCCACAACATTCTTATGATTCAATTCAAAATGCTTTATTGGCATAAATGTAACAAGAACAATAATGCCAAAGTGTCAAATAATAATAAGATTATAAAGCCCTGAAAACCTATTGTTTCAATAAACTTTTTTTTTTGTCTGTTTAATTTTTACTGGTTTGAAGAGGGCAGGGCCCAGTCTGGAAAACATGATGTCACATGCACCAATCAGGGTTTAGCAATATTTGAATCAAAATCGGTTTAGAGTTGAGGGGTTGTTGTTACTTTATATGGATTACTTTATATTAATCCCATCAAACCACACCCCACACAGTCCTGAGGAAGCTGTTCTGCTGGATGTTCTGCTGCCATAGAAAGTGGCGAGACGTGATGAACAATAAAATAGGGATAACGGCGCACACTCCGTTGGAAGGCACTCATGACATTGCACTCATTTGTAGACGCGTACAGTGTTAGAGGTAGTTGTGAACAGAAAGAGAGTTTGAGAGAGAAGCTCAAACCAAGAATACTTTCTCACCCCCACACACCTGGCCAACCATTGTGTAAAGTGGACGTGCTTGTCGGATTGTCAGTTTTGGAAATTGATAATAGAGTGCTACAGGAATGAGTCCTAAAACCCGGACATGAATTAGCATTTTAGCACTTCCGGTTCTCTCATCTCAAAGTCAATGGGTTTATTGAACTTGTTTTTAGTTAAATGCCTGAAATAAGGTTGGTGGTTGACACAAACTTAAGAGATTTTAACGTTTAGTTCTACGATATAAAATACGTCAGTAAAACTGGCAAATTTTGAAGCTTTTATGTCTTTAAAAAGGCGGTTGCTAACAAGTGGCTAAATGAGACTACAAATCGTCCTCAAGCCAAATCGTCCGCCTCTACAGCCTCGCTGTGTATACTCGTGCATAATGCTACCGTGGTGTAGTTCTGGCGATTGCATTCAATCTTCAAAAATCATAAAAGTGGTGTTCATTTGTGGAGATTATCTTAAGGAACAAAACGTTTGTTTGCCACAGAGCTTATTTTCTACATTAATCCAAAACCCAATGGACAAATCCCATTGGCTTTTTGTCGAGGGAACTTATGCGATGCTAACTTCAGGGTTGGCCTACAAAAATACGTCATCCCTGCACCACTCTGTTGCAAACCACTCCTGACATGAGGTGTTGGGGGAGGGGGTTTCTCTTGTAAGCTTGTCTACAGAGAAGATGGAAAAGATGTGGGATATAGAGCAGAATGCCTTAAAAGACAAATGACGAAAAAGGCAGCAGAAAATCCTAGCCCCAGAGGGATAAGCTAAAAATCTTCTGCCATATTGAGAGTTCTCTAAAACCTCCCAGAAAGCGTCAAATAGTGTGGGCCTAAAGCTTCCAGGCCTGTGCTGAATAAGCACTTCAAGGAGCCCTGGAAACGATGATAAGAAAGAAATTTCCGAGGATAAATTAAATCAGAATGTGCAAATGTCACAGATCTCGCTATCCTACATTAAAAGTGCGAACGTGGTTTAAAGCCCAAGGCAAATACACTGAGGGATTACATAAACTGAACAATATCCTGTGCACATATTGATTGAACTAAAGGTTTAATACAGAGAGTCAAACGTGTTCTTGTCCCAAACAGCTACAAACCCTGTGGTCTGTGTATCCTGTTAACATCTCCCCATGTCATAAAACTGCAAAAATATGTAGCCAACAAGATGAAAACTGACAGAAAACAGCCGCACAGGGCCTATCGGTGAACTGTTCCTGTTTTATGTCTTTCATTGGTGTATATCAGGTTATTTATACGCCACCGCAGCACTAAAAGAGGCTATTCAAATACTTTCACATCACAACACAAGATTTATTGTATTTACACCCTATAAAACCTACAGTAAGATTCGTTTTGAGCTTCTCCCTCAATATGAGAAGATTTTTTTTACTGAGATTTATTACGTCTGGGCCCAGGTTGCTTTGGCAGCATGCTTAGCAAAGTAGTCCAGACATCCCAAACCTCTCCTGAGGGATCCTACGGAATTCTCGAGCCAGATGAAATATATAATCCCTCTTGCGTTGTCTGGGTCTACCCCAAGGTCTCCTACTAGTTGGACGTGCCTAGAAAATATCCAAAGGGAGGCGCCCAGGAATTGTCCGATCAGATGCTCGAACCACCTCAACTGGCTCCTTTTGACGCGAAGGAGCAGGAGCTCTCTCTTCCGAGCTCCCTCCAGATGTCCAAGCTCCTTACCCTATCTCTAATAGTGAGCTTCACACCTCCCTCGTCAGCACAACGGTGCGGTTCAACTTACAACATAATTGAAGGTGCACTGTTGAAACCGACCTACACGTCCTATGTGGAGGAATCGGATGCAGAGTGAGTGGGAGAGGCCTTACTCATATCCCTGGCAGATGTCTCTGAGGTAGTGTGTCTGGAGTGGATAAGATTCGCCCTGAGATGCTGAGGTCTATGGACAATGTTGTCAATGGCTGTCTTGGCTTACATGTGGGGGGTGGCAGATAAGAAAAGGTGGTTCCCATTTTTTTTTTTTTTTTTTTTTAACGGAATGGTGTGCTCCAACTATTGGGGTATAACACTGCTCAGCCTACCTGGGAAATCTTATGGGGATTCATACTGATTGCCAAACCTCAGTTCCAGGAGGAGCGATGCGGATTGCGACCATTCTGTAGTTAATTGCGCTTGGCCTGAACTTCAATGAGTGATTGTAAATGTTGCTGGAAGATAATGGTGGTAAAAGCGAAACCTTTGACTTCAGTGGCTACACTTTAATGTATCCTAATAGGATATTTTCTGAAATGAATAATGCTGAACAGTTCCAAATGCCACAGGCTCTCCAGAAGCCCCCAAAGAACCCTGGACTCCACGTTGAGAACCACTGCAATTAGCAATGGGGCGACAAACAGCATGGCATCCATCTGGTATGACGATGTAGCTTTTGTCTTTCCATGTGCCCTTCTGAGATCCCTTTACTCCAATCACAACCACATGCAACAAATTCCATGCTCTGATGCACATTAGTCTAGCATGCGTTCATAGTGACATAGAACCAGAGGGGTTTTAGGCCAGACACTCACACGGTTACAATGAGGGCTAAGAGAACAACCAAATAAGATATTCTGATAGCTTTCAAAGAATACCCCTCAACACCAGATATATATAGTGAGGAAGCAAGAGAGAAAGTGAGTTTGGACTCATTACAGGGGCTAAAATATGACAAAAGTCTGTCTGTCAGAGGGATGTGAAGGTTCAAATGATAATGAGGACATCTGGCTCAGATGTGGCTGAGGCCATGACTGTTCATCATTTTCCTGGAACGAGAACAGAGCTCTTGGCCCTGAAAACAAATCCCTCTTCCAACTGTCTCAACACCGCTCTATTTTTACCTCCATTACACTCCCGAGTGTCTCTCTCTCTCTCTCTGCTCTCTTTATCCTGGAGAGTATGGGTTGTAATACTCAGCAAGACAGCTGCATTATAAAACAATTTAAAGGATGGGTTCTGATTTTTTCAAGTCCGTCTTACAGCAATACTTTAAGAGAATCCGAAAACTGACGAAAATGAAGTAAACCCTTGATGAATTGAAGTAAATGGAGGCCAGGTATAACAACAGAAAAGCTATATAAAATATCTGTTTACAAACTTTCACACAACTTGTGCAGTATAATCCAGGCCTCGTTTATCCAGTTGTATGCTCAGTACTTCCCAAACACAAGGCAAAAGTGAGCATGGCTCACATACCCCCGTTCACTGCTTGACCCCTACCAAAGTGGGGCCAAAGGTTTTGCCCTTTTGGAACTAATGGAATCAGTCTATTGAGCACAATGTAGCTTGTTATTAGCTCATCTTCCTCAGGATAAAGTTAGGCCAAAATTTCAAAAGTGTTGGTCACCCATTATACCAAATCTGAAGTTTCTAAGTGAAATCGTTTTTGAGTTTTACTCCAGAAACGAAACTGGAGTTGAAAAAAAAATCACAGTTTTTGGCCAACATTTTTGAAATTTTGGGCACCCTGGACTTCTAACCCCCAAAAGGCACAACTAGACCACACTGTCAACCATTATAACAATTTTGAAGTTCCTAAGTTAAATAGTTGTTGACTTGTACTCCAGAAACGAAATTGAAGTTAAAGAAAATCCCAGTTTTGGGCCAAAAATTAAAAAATGTTGGGCACCCTGGACTTCTAACCCCCAAAAAGCACAACTAGACCACACTGTCAACCATCAGACCAAATTTGAAGTTCCTAAGTTAAATTGTGTCTGAGTTGTGCTCCGGAAACGAAAGTGTGACACGCGAACGGACGGGAGGAAGGACGGACGAACGGACGGAAGGAAGGACACGCGGAGCCGTATCATGCTTGCGCATGCATGCTGCGAGTCTGTGCATGAGACGGTAGCGGAGTAAGTGTTTTAAATAGTAAGATTTGGCCTCCATGGTGGGAAAACAATCCAGGCTCATTTTTCTAAGTTACTTTTTTTCATCTGTGTGAAAACAGGTCAAAACAAAAATTTCGGGCCAGCTTTTCTAAGTGTTTGTTGTTGTAATAATTAGTTTGACCACCAGATTTCACCGGTACCCCATGTCCTAAATAGGACTAAGCATTCATGTTTTCTTCCAGGTGAGTTTTAATTAGCAAGTGTTAGCAAGCAAGCTATGCAACATTACTGTCATGTCTTTCTTTTGGCTAGAAATGAATTTGAATTGGCGTTATCTGCTGTTGGTGATAGCTATACTGATGTTAGTGACTGACGAAGAGTCACTGACGCTATACTGTTTAACAATATGTTTTTCACTCGCTAGCTAGCGGACTAACGGCCAATATAGTTAACGCTAATGGCAGATTAGTGGGGATTAAAATATATTTCTAGCCAAAAGAAAGACATGACAGTAATGTTACATAACTTGCTAACAGACAATATACTGTACGTACCTCGTGTTTAGAGTGCATGGAGACATTAAAACTCACCTGAATGAAAACATGAATGCTTAGTCCTATTTAGAACATGGGGTAATGGTGCTCTCTGGTGGTCAAAATAAGTATTACAACAACAAACACTTAGAAAAATGGGCCTGAATTTTTTTGACACCTGTTTTCACAGATGAAAAAAAAAGTCACTTAGAAAGATTGTTTTTTTTCACCTGTTCTTAAGTCATAAACACGGGAGAGAAAACAGTTTAGATCTAACTTTTTTTTCTTGCTTGCCTTTTATGGCTTCTGTACCGAAGTCGCAGAAACACCAAACTGATCTTCATGGTCTTGTATTAGAGAAGGGATGTCTTAAACATGTCTCTATCCACTACACATAGTTAATGATTAAGCGTGGTAGCAGCACAGTGAGTACTGAAGGAAAGTCATATTCTCAAAGCAACAGGTCACCCTTACTCCTCATTACACGGCCCAAGTTTACTGGAGATGGCTGTTGTGAGAAAAAATAGATTGACCAACACAAGAAGAAAAACACCTTTTTTCTAAGACACAGACCTCCAAATGACAGGTTTCATTCCAAAATGCAAAATAAAGAATTTGTTTATACTATTATATTATATATTATATATCTATTTAACACCAACCTTTTGATTATTATTGGTTATTACTGAAATTGACTATTATCAAATAATTAGCTGGGTAATTTAAAGAACTCATATTTATTGTATATTGAAGTTATAACCTAGAAAATAGAAAGTACTAAGTTTGAGGGTATTATAGCATTTTGGAATGAAACCATCAGTGGTTTTGGGAGGCAGAGGCAGTTTTCAATTGAAAGCTGTCAGACAAAGGTTACTGTTGTGTTCCACAGGCATTTGGTTCACTGGATTTATGGGTTTACTTGTTTTATACATGAAGCTGATCTAAGCATAGGAAGAATGGTAGTTAGAGAGGGTTGGATTTGGGGGAAAGGGTGAGGTATGGGTATAGGATGGGTGGGGTCAGAGTGGCATAGGGAGGTTCCCCACCTGGTTACACCTTGTTGCGATCTACTTGGGGGAAAACAGTGGTAAAACAAGGTATATCACATTTATGGATGCTTCACACACACACAAACAAAATAAAGCATATGATGACAACACCATAGTTTCTACTTTGTTACAGATTATATATATTTTGGTTGGTAGCAGATAACTGGGCGGGTAAATCCCAGTAAAAAATAGGCTCCACAATGGATTCAACTCAATTCAGCAGGTGTGAATGTGCCTGTTATTTTTGGAGGCGCTGAAGTAACACACAAATCAAAGCTGTTGGTGATTATGACAGGCCCCTGCTCGGCTCTTGTTCTGTAATTTGCACACTGCTACAACTTCTCAGTCTCAACCAAAGCATCAAATAAAAAAAGAGCAAATGCTGACAAAACAGGCCTCTCGGGAGATTTTCTAAATAACAATAATGATAATGAAACAAATAGAAATATCATCCCCAGCTCTGAAAACCAGGTTATCACTAGCATCTGAAGCTAACATTAAGAAGCAGTGTTGCAGTTTGCAGCATCAAAATGTGAAATGTGTCAGAAAGCTGCAGACTGAGCTCAACAGTTGAGTGGTTCCGGTCGGTGAGATGACACATTCACAGATTCAGCTTTGATGGGAATGCTATGATTGGTTGTCCTTGCCACAGGCAGTCGACCGAATGGAATGCAGGCAGAACGAGCTCCGGAGACATGCAAGGTGAGTGAATGACAGCTGACTTTCTATCTGTCAAAATAGCCATTGCAAATAATTTGTGTTGAGTTTTTACTTAACCTTCTGAAACATCAGATATGTGGGACTTTATGCATAAGAACAAGGTAGAGTCCTATCTATGGAGATCCAAAGCGTTCACTATATAATGAATAAATCAGACATTATGAAATAAATATTCAATATTGTGTCTAGTTTGCTAATTAAGCTAAAGCTAGCTCTATGCGTCGCTGTTTCCAGCTGACATTTTAATGTTTCGAGTTGACTCGTTTTAAAAGCAGGATATTGTAAAAGGGTCTTACATATGCTACATACATGATATTAAAGCTGCATGTCCCATGCAACAAAATCTGCAGCCTCACCAGATAATGATACATCCTTGAGACAAATATACACATACACGTTTGTATATTTAAATAGCGTGTTTTCACTTTTAACATTAGAAGTAACAGGGCAATCATTTGGCAAATTAGTGCTATCTCGGCTAACATTGGCTGGGATTTTGGAGTGTAAACTTTCCCAAGTCCAATAAAGAGCAAGACAGAGCTGCTAACGTTACCCTAAACCAGTGGTTCCCAACCTATTTTCCATGAAGCCCCCCCTGCTCGTATTTAAGAAAAGCTGAACCTTTCTTTGATGAACATAACTCGTTAGTGTGTGAGAAACCATGTTTTGACCGCAGTGAAGCCTGTGTTTGAAAGGTTAAATGCCAACAAATATCCATTAAAGTAGAATATTTTGTAAAATTAATACAATTTGTGAATTTTAGAAATTACTCCATCTATCTTTTATCAATACATTTTTGAGTTTTGGACTCAACAACGATTATGATTCGAGTTATACAAGTGAAAATCTAATTTTTCAAACAGACAGTCCAGAATAGACAAATCCTCGCGCACCCTCTGTGATCTTTTGCCTGTTGAGAATGGGGCTTTTTTAAAATGTAACCTGCAAGCCCACAAACTAATGTAGCTAGTTAATGCTAACTCTTGACATTGCAAGTAGCGCTAGGTTAATAGATATTGAGCTAGTTAGCATAATTTAATAATATTTATGTATCTTATACTGAACATTGTGTCTCCAAAGTATACAGGTTGTCAGTCACTGAAAAGTACTGTAGTATGAGTTTCACTGATGAAAAAGTATTCACAAATGCTATTCAGCATACATTTGGAACAAACCATATATAGGCTACAGTATACTGTATATCCCCATTTACAGTATGTTACTGAGTCAGACAGATAAAGGTTAAGTAGGGTAGTATAGAACAACTGCATGTAAATGGAAATGATGTGACAGTACGGTCATAGGGCAGCCATTAAAAAGCTATAGCTAACAGTTTATCTAATGCGGAAGATCGATATTCCCCGAGATGTACTCATGCCCCTCCGACAGCAGCTCGCTGGTTGCATTAGCGAGCCTCGGGTGAATTAATGACAGAGAATGTGAAATTGATGGCATCATTACAGTCCAAGCAGAGCTGTGGCAAGGCAAAGTGCTGATGAGAACACCTCCCATCAGAGGCCCGTGGGGGGGGGGGGGAGATGAGGATGATGAACACGCAACGTGACATGCCCCTCTATAGCAGAGGAGAGCATGGAGGAAAGACCTTTTTAGCCAAGCACATGAAGGTCAGAAGATCTGAGATGGACGACGGGATGGGAGTGTGTCCCAGACACAACAGTGCACATCGCAAAAAAACACCCATCCTCACAAGCAATTTCACTTCATATACTGAATGTCTTACAGTCTTTTAAAGGAAAAATACACCTTAACAGATGGTGGTGATCTTGTAATTTTCAGCTGTTACAATCACCTTTTTGCACTAATAATCATAATGGTGAACGAAATCCAGTGACAGTAGCCTGCAGACCAAATTTCAATGCAGCTGTATGTTGTGTTTTGAGAAAAAACATGGCAGGGTTCAATTCAGGGAATGTAGGAAATATACATATAGTATATTTGTGTCTCAGTCCCCAATGATTATATTATGAACATAAATTATATTTTGAGGGGATAATTGCTTGTGTACATTCTTCTTTGCATGTAATTTCTCTACAAAGTATTAACTTGTGTGTGTGTGTGCAAAAATAAACGTCCAATTATCCTCTCAGAATTGAGGTGAGGATATAATTCCATACAGCAGACAGGCAAGTTTAGGAAGAGTGGTTCTACCAAACTAATTAACTCTAATTAATTAACAAATTGTTGAGTTGTATTCCTTATCCTATGATATGTCTTTAAAGAAAGCCTGGATACATTTCAAGAAGTAAGACTGAATATTGGAGGAAATTACTTGTTTTGCCAATGTAGGTGTTTGTATGTATGTTTTCTCTCACATACATACACATGTGTAATGACACAGACAGGCAAGATGAGAGAGGTAGAAGAGGCATTACCCCATGAAGCTCCTTCAAAACGATCCCAGCACAGAAACAAGGAGAGGAACATGTCAATAAACACACTGCGCACGCACTCACACGCACTCACACGCACTCACACGCACACGCACACACGTCTTGCTCTTCCAGGATTTGTTCAGGATTCTAGTTCCACCTCTCATCTGCTTCTGTTAGAAGATTTGTGTTGTTCTGCAATTTCCCTGCTTGTTTGTGCTGATGTTCACATTTCAAAGTGATTAGCACAGACTTAGACGAAGAGGATAAAGCTGTGACTGGCAGTAAAGGCAACTGCTTTCATCCCCTAAAATAGTGTTAAAGCTTATAACAACCACAAATTATTTCATCACATTCACACACATTTGAAACAAAATAAAATGACTTTGTTTAATCCCAGAATAAAAATGTCAAATATTAAAGCTTCAGTAGGCAGAACGTTTTTTTTTTGGCATCATTGGGCAAAAATTTCATAATAATAACCTTTCAGCGTATTGTAATTCAAGTGTTCCGAGAGATAACTAGACTTCTGCTCCTTCTCGTGGCTCTATAATTCTAGCTCTATGAACACAGGCAGGACCTTCTATGTAACATGGGTTTACACTTTCGTCCAAGTGGATCCATACAAAGACATTTGCATAATGTACGCTCGTGTACCATGCTTTGTGGGTGTGACTTTTTGACATGTCATCACCATTCATATCCGTACAACCAATGTGTTTATGTTTCTTCCATGGGAGCATGCCCCCAGATCCCCCTGGACAGTCCGAGGTCCTCCCACCAAAGTCTCATTGGGAAACACTGTATTGCGTCATCCAAAGCTGGATGCCCCCCCAACACACACACACACACACACACTTCAAAACTCATTCCGGCGCCACTGGTGTTCACTTACTACCGGGTCCACTGAGGAATGGTTGGGTTTTGCATGTGTTCACAGAACTTGAACTATAAGACAATCATCGTTGTATTTTGCACAGGCTTTGCCCTGTAACAATCTTAATCAAATACAATCCTCTACTGTTAAATCATCTGCTGCTTTAAACACACTATTCCTTTTTCTTCTAGTGAACATTTGGCAGACTAGATGCTGCAAGACTGGCTTCTGCCCCCCCCAACAGTCCACGTTACACTTTGTTTCAAATTGAAGTTTGGTATAAACACATATAACAAGTGACACACCAGATTGAACCACCACCATTAGTCACCATCGAAGCTGATGATCAGGATTAACTATTCACAAATTGGAGACATCTTATTTTATGACAAAAAGGTAGGAAGTTATTGAACTTACGAAAATGCAAAAGCCACCAGCGCCCCACTGACCACTATGAAGTCCAGAATGTTCCACAGGTCTCTGAAGTAGGCTCCGGGATGAAGCAACAGGCCAAGGTCCACCATCTAAACCAAAAGACACCATTATGTCTTTTCATTTTGTATTATTGTTACCTGCGCAAAGGCCGAAGGCCTAGGAAGGAGGTTATGTTTTCACCGGCGTTGGTTTGTTGATTTGTCCGTTAGCAGGGTTACTCCAAAAGTCTATAATGGATTTGAATGACATTTTTTTGGAGGGGTGGTGTGTGGCACAATAATGAACAATCCACTACATTTTGGTGGCTGGATTCAGGAGTTTTTTTAAGGATTCCGATCAGCCAGAACATTAACCTCTGGGTATAACACATACGCAGTGTAACTGATCACGCATTGATGATGCATGACCCCTCCTCTTTCCTTCAGAGAGAGAGACAGAGAAAGAGCGGGGGGGGTGGGAGGGGGATTGGGGCAACTGTAAATTCGCCGTTTATTCACATTAAACTCGGTGAAATTACAGTCGAGTTGGACCAAAGCTCACTTGGTGATTGTTGAAAAGAGTAACGACGACGGGTTAGGTGAGTTTTATTTTATTTCTGTCCAGTTTGTTTGTTTTTTAACTTTATGCTGTTTTATTTTATTTCATATCTATTACATTTTACTGATTTGAATTATGTTATTATTTTTTTCCTTCCTCCACTCATGTGAATGGCGCTTCAAACGCTGTATCCAGTTCCCTTTATACATCCATGTTCCCAGCACAAAGCACTTTACGGTTAAGAAATAACAGAATACAGAGATGCTGAATTTAAAGATAGTTTGTTAGATTTCAGGTGATTGCAGAACAGCTTAGAATCAGGGATGGTCACAAAACAAAGGATGTACAATGAAGATAAGACAGTAGTGATTGTGCTCGAGGCAGCTAAACGATAGCTTCTTGCTAATGTCATTCATCGATTAGCCCCGTTTGGGACTAGCGTTATCCGTTGCACAGCACCCACGTTATTAATTCAGTTTTGTCTCGTATTGCAAATTTTCGCAACGAAGAAAATAATAGAACGCATCAGACTCAGTGTGCAAGGTTTCTGTGCGTAACGACTTTTATCGGATGATGGATTAAAAAAACGCACAATACAGACTGGGTGTGCAAAGGCCTTAAAAGACATTGATTTATCTGAAAATAAAGTGGATTATAAATAAAAAGGTAGATTAAGGCAGCCTGATATCCTGAGTACACCACAACGGTCACAATGAGGTGAGATCCTGGCACTGATAGTCTCAATGTCCTTTACACATTCATCACTTTAGTACTTTCAGTCGAAATTGTGATGAGTCTGCAACTTAATTCTGATGAATTATAGTCAAATACATAGTCACAGTTTAACTGAGGAAGAACAGTGCAGTGAAAGACAATGACGTCATGAGGTTATCAGTGTTTTGAATGTGTATTTATCTACATGCTCACCTTGATCACCATTTCAAACGTGAAAACACCAGTGAAGGCGTAGTCCAGATATTTGAGCACCTGCAAGAGAGAGACTCAGTCAGTGCTGAGAATGACGACAGATGGAGAAACCTATTCTGGGATTATGGCAAATAATGCTGTGTGTGTACTAATCATGTTTATCATATCAGTCTGTACACTCTTAGAACCATAGAGGATCCTTCAGCTTGTCCTCATAGGAGAACCCCTTGTGGTTCTTGGTAGAACCTTTTATAAAGGTTCCACCTGGAACCCCTTTCAGAGGGTTCTACCTAAAACCCAACATAAATACCTAGAACCATCTGTAAAAGGTTCTACAGAGAGCCCTTCTATGGTGTAATGGTTTCCCCCAGAACCCTCTCTGGAGGTTCTATCCAGAACTTTTCCACCTTCGCAGGGTGCTAACAAGGACACCTTTTATATTCCAAAGGTTTCATCTAGAACTCTAAAGGGCCTTTCTCACAGGACACGGTCTTCACTGCGCTCGCCACTGGTTTCAGCACAAATATCAGCACGCTGCTCACAGCGACGTGGCCATCTGGAATGAAGCTAAGTGGTGAGTGAGAGCGGTGTGAAAATGGTCAGCAAACGCTGCTTTGTTTCATGTACGTATCTTAACAACAGCTCGTATATCTGCAGTCCTCGGTCGGTTTTGAATGACGAATACAGACTACCGCCGCCTGCAGGTGTTGAGAGTTATTTCCTCTCACGCAGGCACAGAACGTACGTGCTAGCTGGCCGTCGGCTGTAGTCTTTGCGGTTTGTTCAAATGCAACTTGTCGGCTAAGACGAAGGTAACGTGAGGCGACACAACAGTCGGCCTTCATTGCCGCTAGTTCTTTAATGTCGGCTTTGTTTGTCCGGGCCTTTAAAGAGCCAGGGCTTATGTGGTGCAGCGCAACCCACAACAATCATGGTTCACCATCACAGCTTTTGGAGGGGTGTGGGCTGGGTTGTGAGCGTTCCCCCTTTAACACCCATGCTTTCAACAATCCCTGAAGAACTCTCTCTTCCAAAAAGGGTTCTTAATGCAGCCCTTAGTCTTACAAAGAACCCTTGAAAAAACCTTTATTCAAAAAAGGGTTCTTCAGAAGCAAATGGTTCTTGGTTGAACCTCAGCCCTTCTGGAAGAACCAGTTTGGAACCCTTATTCCTTTATTTATTAAGAGTGTAGGTTTGTATTGCCTGTTTTAGGCACTGCATGTTAATGTGTTAGCATTGAACATCAGAGTCATTATTTACTGAGGGAAGATATACTGTAGTATCTATGTTTTCATTACTTTAATTAACTTCCTTAACTGGCAGGCCAAACTCTATACTGTCAATAAATGAAAATCAGGATAAAACACTTTTGTAGTTGATATTATAATCTATTTGTGCATGTGTTTATGTGTGAAGTTCATGTACACTGTGTGTCTCACCTGGTTGCGAGGGGCGTTTGTCCAGACAGGGTCCTCTGCTGCCAAAGCAATACTGCTCATAGCAATGACAACCAGGATGGACATCTCAAAATAACGCAGAGTCACAATGTAGTGACATAACCGCCTCACCCTGAGGAGAGAGAGAGAAAGAGGCAGAGACAGACAGAGAGAGGGAGACAAACAGCAAGCAGTGGACACAGAGATAACAGAGATTAGGCTGTGGCAGCAGCTACTATCTCCTCACTATTTATTCGCTAAAACACACATAAGTCTACAGCAAGGATCGAAATAAAGCCCTGACCTTCTTCAGGGAAAATGTTTCGTAAAGACAAAGCTTAAATTTTATAATGACACCAAATACCCGTGGTTATTCATAGTACACATGAGAGGTGCAGTTCACAATTGCAGTTGCCAATGTCCCAATGCACAGGACGCTTAAGATTCAAAATACTGTGTGAGATAAACTGAGGACCAGTCCACACAGAAAGCAGTCAGGGAATCCAAATATTACATATCGGGAGTAGCAAAAGGGCAGGAGATGTTGCAGAAATGTAGCGAAAGCCATCATAAAGAGCATAATGCTCAGATCTCTCTCCATAGTCTAATTTCGAAAGCATGCGGGAGGTCCTACAGAAGTGGACAAAGGAGGTTGAGTTGACTCACGGATTGGTCTGTCCAAAGATGAACATAGAACTGTAAGGCAGGATGGGTTTGGGTCCACACTGACTGAGATCCCCCAGGGTCTTCTCATTCATGGGCATTGTCTCACAGTCAATACTGTTCACTGGGAAGATAAGATAGTGTGATTACAGCAATGCAAGCAAGGGTCATGACATCACATTTGATTCTCTCTAAACCACCAAATCCAGTAGGTCATTTACTGAATCACAACCCCAAACAATCAGCACATCTAATTTATTGTCCTCAGAACACCATTGGAGAATAAATGTGATCTCTTCTTACAATTAAAGAATCTCCAGCTACCAACCGTCATATGTTTTGATCACGTCCCTGTTTAAACAGCTATTGGTTGGAAGTACTTGATACAATCTCACAAAAAGTCTCAGCCGCTGTTGAACCATCTGTGATCGCTATGAACGTCTTTTTGGGTGGACTCTTGATTCTTCTTGTTGTTCCAGCTCACCATTCATGGATTTGAGACATTCTTTTTTATTTATAAATGTTTGTAGGCCAAATAGGAAGTTAGCATTCCCTTGACAAAAAGCCAACAGGATTTCTCTATCTGGTTTTGGATTACTGCAGAAAATAAGTTCTTTGGCAAACACACGCTTATGATACTTACACGTTTTGTTCAACAAGATAATCTCCACAAACGAACACCACTTTTTATGATTTTTGAAGTGTGAATGCAATCACCAGAAGTAAAAAGCTAACGGTAGGCTATAAACGAACTACACCGTGGTCGCATGAACGCGAGTATAAACAACGAGGCTGTAAAGGCGGACGTGTCAGCGTGATGACGTTTTGTAGTCTCATTTAGCCACTTGTTAGCAATCGCCTTTTTTAAGACACATAAAATCTTCAAAGTTCACAAGTGGGATATTTACTGACGTATTTTATATTTGACAAAATGTTAAAATCTCTTGTGTTAACCACAGACCTTATTTCAGGCATCTAAATAAAAACCCATTAAAAGAACCCATTGACTTCCAGACGGGGGAACAGGAAGTGCTAAAATGCTAACGATAACGATATGATATGATTGATTATGAAATGATTTAAAAGAACAACACGTAGCACTGAAAGTCAGCGTTTTAAAATGGGTAGCCTACAGCAGTTCAAATTCAAAACGCTGGAGCCGTGGCCCATCTACTCCTCCGGTGTGACACACACTGCAGACACTCTGCTTTCTTCACAGTATATGATATCTTCTCTGTACTCAGCATACTGTGAATGGTTTCAAAATGTTATGGCTGCCATGCACATCAAATTCTGTGTGCGTCCTGTAGGCCTCAGTAGGTACTGACTTTGTATGAGGGTGGTGTCTCCAGGTGGGGAGGTGATAGTCACAGGAGGGATGGAGCTTTGGCCAGTTCTTTTGACGTTCCTCTGGTTGTCTGAGTCCTCCGGTCGGTCAGGAGGCCAATTGGCCCCCCCAGAGCCCTGCTGGGGGGAGATGGCGAGGGACTCCCCTTCTGAGTCGCCACACCTGTCCCAAGAACAGAGATAGCATCTTGGATATTAATATATTGTATTTTATCAAATAATATCTCACACTGATGGCCTGGAGGGAGGTGGGGGGTGGGTTAACCATGATTGTGTTCCTTACCACCACTGCCAGTGGCATTTCATTAGACTTAACAAAGGCTGATGGATCAGAGTAGTAGAAACACCATTTAGTGTAATACTGCATGGTCACTGATGCTCTTCGATGACCGCTTTCAGTGCAATTTTTCCCTTCCAAAAGGCAATTGTACTCCAAAAGGATCAGGAAAGTGAGGTGCTTTCGTTGTTTTGGCTCTGTTCCCCAGTCAAACAGTGACTATGAAGTGTCAGTGCTGACTTTAAACTTAAAGGACAGTGTTCCAATTCCACTGTGGCTTTTGAGAGGGGGTTTCTGATCCAGTTCCAGTTTGCTACATTCACTGAAACCAAACTATACGGCTAAATATATGACAACGATAAAACATATAGCTTATAAATAGCAGTATATAACATAATTTCTCTCTTTCTTTTCATTGGACACACACGTATTACACATTACAAGGAGTACACTGCCTTATGTGAAGTTGTAGACATGTAGCAGGATGTTTTCTTTATGTGCCAGGATGTGATTACTGATGAGTTAATGTCATTAAAGTTCATTCATCTAATTGGAGTTGAACAGTAAGCTCATTTCTGCTTGTTGAGATGTGTAACGATGATCGTATCACAAGCATAGACGGCATCAAGCCTAGAGAGAGTGAGACTTTATTAGCATAACTGAGCTTGTGTTTCACTGCATGAGATCAGACTGAAGAGAAAACGTGAGATACCAAGTGCCTGCTGATGCCAGTGGGTTGTAGGGAGTCTGATTGGTCAAGTCTTGCCTTATCGTCGACTGATCGTTGAATCATGTTATCATTGTTTTTGCTCATTGATCCCCCTCTGTTTAAGCTTTATTTATTTATTTATAGAAAAATAGTAAAAACAACAAAATGATTTGCCGAAATACATGACTATCGCTCAGCTGTTGTTTCAGAATAATGGGCTGCGCTGTTTGCTGTGTGTGTAGATGCGGTGCCGTCCAAAGTACTGAAACGCAGCGAAATGTTCTGAAAATTTGGTTAAAACTTGCGATATATTTGGATGGAAACCTGGCAACTGACTACAAACAATGTGCAACCAGGTACTAAATTTGATGAGTTACTCACATTTATGTTGACTTACCTAATTACTCCCTGCCTCCACCAAATTGTAGGGCTACAATTAAAATAAAGTAAAGTCGACCATGCAATAGTTTAGATTTTGACCTGTGACTGTGGGTCTTCTCTCTCTCGTTGGACTCCTCTCCTTCCACTGTGGACTGACCCCTGGATCCATGAGTCCGATGTTTCCTCCTCTCTCCATTGGCACCACTGTCTCCTCTGGAATGCCTATCCCCATCCCTGTTAGACGAATGTCCATCCTTGCGGCGGGATCTGTGCTCTCCCCTCCCTCCACTGTTCACTGTCCCGTTACCCCCTCGGGACTGCCGGTGTGAATGATGATGCCGATGCTCTCTCTCGCTCGTGACTCCTCCACCTCCGCTGTCGTCCACCGAGCTCTGATGGTGATGTCTCCTGCCTCCCTCTCGGCTGCGAGACCTCTCGCTCTTCTCCTCTTTGTCCCGGCTGCCGTCGTGGTCTTTGGAGCGGCTGTGATGAACGTGGTGGCCCCCGTCCTTACTGTTGCCACTGTTATCATTCGTCTCCTCTCTAGTTCTGGTCCTGTCCCTGTCTCTGTGGCGGTGGTGGCGGCGAGGCTGGTGAGGTACAGGAGGAGGAGGAGGGTCAGTGGCAGTCACTGCCTCCTCCGGCATGCCGGGCTTGTGATGGTGGTGCTGGTGGCCGGCCACCAAAGGCCCGTCGTGAGGCTCGACAACCAGCGGCCGGTCGAGGTGGGTCTTCATGTCGGGCCGGATGTTGAGGGCCGAGGACATGCGGAGACGCTCCTCAAGATCCAGCTCACTGTAGAGGGCCTCGCAGCTCGCCTGGTTCTGCCTCCTCAGCTGGTTGGCCCTCTGCTCCCACACTGACATCGTCTTCATCGACTTCTGCTGCTCCTTACTGGGGGAGGGGCAGAAGAACCAGACCAATCAAAACCACTGAGATTGATATCAAATTCTACGGAAATCATTTTCTGCACTTTGATGTCAGCACCACCATTTTGTCACAACAGTTTGTCGTTTCTACAAAGGGTATAAGCATTTCCAATGGATACACACTGGCAGGCATGGTTTTATTTGAGGCGTGACACATTCAGTATGTATGTACTTTATACTTCATGGCACAAAACACCAGCAGTATTTCATTTTACACCTCAGGATGGCACACAGTCCCTACATGCTGAATGGTTTACAGTATGACCAAGGTGCAATGGAATTTTCAACACTGGGTCCAGTCTACCGTGGAGAGAGCCCGTCCATGGATATGTCTGAACAAAGGCCAAGCATGGCCACGTTACCATGCTTTGACATGCTACTTTTTATCAATGTCTGTGTCAATACAGCACTTTGAAATGGCTGAATGCATGCACCTCTGATACTGTGTGAATTAAAACAGTGCCATCTCTTCACAGTGGGAAGTTACATCTTACAATGCCACTTCTTTGTGAGAGAAGTCAATCTGTTCACTACACAGATTAGGAACAGAAAATAACTTAATCCCACTTTCCCTACAGTAGCATTCTTCATACTCACCTTCTACATATGTAAGGCAAACTGCTAAATACTCTTTTGGATGGACAATATGGGACTGGACTCACTGAATGAACGGAAAAGCCCGTAACATGGTGTGCATGGCAATAAAGCAGGGCAGAGTATGTTTTATTCACGTGGTCTTGCTTTCATGAATGTAACTAATGAGATCATGATAAAGAATGTTTTTAAGCATCATCATGGACCACCTCGCTAGCGGGCGGTTGGGTTTACCTCAGGTATTGATGGACTGGGGTGCAGACATAACTCCTACGAAAAACAAAAAGGGAGCAACAAACAAGGAGAGAAGGAGCTTCAAAGGGACAGAAACAGGTTACGGACAAAAAGCACAGAGGGGGCAAATAAGCTTCAGAAAACTGACAATGGGAGAAACATGTACAGTACAGATGCAAAATGATACAAAAACACAAAAGAAATTGTTTTTGCTCAGAAGAAGCAGGGAAATAATGGGGACAAAGATACTGAATACACACTTGTGCTGCTACACTGTTCAAAAGCTGTGGAATGTTTGGCATAGCTCTTTGTTTCAATGTTTCACTGCTATGCATAGTGCAGCCCCGTCGCACGAAACGGCGGATGATGAATGACACAATCATTTTTCGGCTCATTTTCTGTAACCAGTGTAGCAATAAATAAAAGCATGGTGGAATTCGCAAGCTATCTAGCTAACTAGCCAACCAACCAGTGGAGCATTAACCGGGCTGGACTTAGCTAACTAGCAGACAGCTGGCTAGTTAGCCAGATTGCTAATTCACGTTCACATGAAAAGGCGTATCAATGACGCAATCATTTTTTGCAGATCATTTTCTGTAACCAGTGTACAGTAGCATAAAAGCATGGGGGAATTTGCAAGCTAGCTAGCTTACTAGCCACCCAGTGGAGCATTAAGCAGGGTGGGATTAGCAACAGTTAGCTAGATTGGTAATTCCGCCATGCTTTATATGCTACACTGGTTACATAAAATGAGTTGGCTGGCGGCCTACGGCAGCGCTGGATCTAACAGTTCCTCCGCCCTCCAGTAATGCGCAAGGCAAAAGCATCTAATAAGAATGGCGTTCTTGCTTTAGGCGTGTCATTTTTACGCCATGCAGTCTGTACTGACTGCAATGTAATGCATCCGCGTAAATATGCTACGCTCAGAGCTAGTGACGTAGAATAAAAAGTGAAAAAGACTGCTTATGGTGGGTGGTAGGGGAGGAGGATGGGTCCAACAAATACAGGACTGGTGTTCGAGACCGGTGTTTTGTTAATGATGTGTTTTTTTAGTGACGTTTGTGAAGTGTTTTCCGTACTTATGTTACGTTGTTTTTTGTACGTATTGAACTTAGCTTACGTACTTAATTAAAGCGTGTAATATTCACGCCTCGGCGAGGCAAAACGTGACAGTGACACGCAATTTACGAGGACAGGCGGGTCTAATACACGCTTTGGCGTGATACCGGGTTGCATAGTGGGACATCGCACTGGTGCGTTGCAGAGAATGGGTGTTATTCAAGTAACCTGAAGTTGTTTTTCATAGCATGTCTTTATATATCTCACTACGTGTAACTAAAGAAACAGTGTGTGGCCATTCACCTATTTACAGGTGACATTGTATGTACCTGCTACTGAAATCTGCACTTCACAGCATCTATCTACCCAATCTGTCCATCTCAGTTGTTTGAGCTACAGAATTTGTTATTTATTCCAAATTAGATTTCTACAAATGAAATGACAACAACGTGCCCCAATGCTTTATAAGTAGAGAGTGATGATGTGTGATCTGATCTGAGACCTTGCTCACTTGCAATAAAGCCTGTATATTACAACAATTGTAGCAGCCACTTTTAGTAGGCTGTCTTAAAATCACTTATTACAGGCGCTGTAACAATTTTGGATGTAGTGAGGTAAAATGTAAAGTATCCAGTACTGTTTATTGTATCTGGGTAATCAATATACTCAACAGCTTTCTACTTATCTTTCATGTTTATTAAGTTTGTAAAGCATATTTTAGTGTTTTTGTTGCTAGTAACTCAACAACTGCTGTGTCCAACTACTAAGTCACCCAGCATCTGTCTATGTTTCTACTGAGCAGTCATGTTCTTCGTCTGCATAACACAAGCCTAAAGCAATAGATATAGAATAGGAGTAGAACGGACATGTGTACCGTTGCCATTGCCACCGTCGTAGAGGGCAAACTGCCGCATAAACTAAACCAACTAACGGCACTAAGGCACCAACTAACTCACTGAGGAGAGGTTTTGCAGCAACGCCAAAACGAGCAGGGAGTAGAAAGTCATTTTTTGAAGTCAGATAAGTGTCAACTTTGTTTGGCCCATTTTCTGCAACCAGTGGAGCTTAAAACGAGACTACTAAACGTCATCACGCTGACTTGTCTGCCTCGCGTTCATGCGGCCGTGGTGTAGTTCGTTTATAGCTTAAAGTTAGTTTTTTACTTCTGGCGATTGCATTCACGCTTCAAAATAATAAAGTGGTGTTCATTTGCGAAGATTATCTGGCTGAACAAAAACGTGTAAGGATCATAAATGTTGGTTTGCCACAGAGCTGACTGCAATAATCCAAAACCTAATGGAAAAATCCCATTGGCTTTTTGTCGAGGGAACCAAGGGCGATGCTAACTTCCTGGTAGGCCTACAACCAATACAATATGTCATCCTCTGAGCTTTAATGCTACACTGGTTACAGAAAATGAGCCAAACAGTGGCGGCAAGCAGCAGCGCTGGATCTAACAGTCCCTTTCGCCTCACTCCCACCTGCTTCGTATAAGGGCAAGCTACCTAGCTAACTAGCTAGCCATCCATCGCCGGAGCTGCGATCACACTTTACGGCTGACAAATATTGTTCCCATAACAACTAACCATCGCCATTTTCTTTTGTACTAGCCTAATTACCACGGAAAACAGTTCAATGTCCGTTCTACTCCTATTCTATATCTAGGCCTAAAGCTAACACGGCATTAATAACATACAGTACAATATACATTTACAACCAGCTTGGGAAGATGAATCACAGCTGAAAATATATATAATGAACACATACATGAACGATGATATGTACTATCTTAAAATCTACAGAAGAAGAGGTGCAGTAATTGAAAAATAAATAAAAAATAATTCCCAGACAGAAGGATGTTGGTCAGATACCATGATCACTAACACAGACACTCGTGACACTTGTTGATCACAGGGAAACAATAAAAACAGAACACAGGTATGGGAATATTGAAACACTCACGCAGCTCTATCAGAAGGTGTGATCACAGAGGAGCTGTCATGTTGTTTTGAACAATTCACACAGAAGAATGACATGATGACACCGGAAGAAGACAGGGTTAGACAGGTGAGAGAAGGGCAATGGGAGGATTTAAAAATTGTAACAGAGAGGTAATAACTCACAGTGAGTTAACGCTGCAGATGGATGAGCTGCTAGAGTGCGCGTTACCTCGACTGCGTGTTAGAAAACTGCACATGCACAAAACAAAAATGGGGGAGAGGGAACATAATATAGGATGAAGTCAGAGAAACAGCTAGACACCTTTCCACATTTCTCGGTCTTCTCTGTGTCCTTTAGTCTCCCATCACATTTCAATGCGATGGGCAGCCAAAGCTCAGGAACACAAGACTGAGACTCAACCAGAAAGAGAAATGTCACGCAAGTGGATCATCAGGGAACTGCCAAAGTGACAGTTTATTCAGTTGTTATGTTAAAATGAGCAAGAGAAGCACCATTAAATCCCAGATATGAGAGTGGGGTTATGCTGAAATCTATAAACAAGCAATATTTCACTTTAACTAGTGATGCAAAAAGCTAATTGAATTTGATGGATATTTCTAGCGGAAGAGCTGCTCTGGATACAACAATAATGTCATGGGCGAAGCTGAAAAATATTTGGCTAAATATTAAGGTCAGTCCCAAAAACCCAGTAATGTTGCAGCTGGATTGAAGCAGCTAGTAATGTTTGCGTGGTGACGCAAAGTATATTGTGCTGCCAGGGGCAATCATGTCAAATCCATGGATATGGTCGAGTCTGCTCATGAGAAATCAGATGAGCTTGGCATGCTTCGATTAAAACTTGGTGTGATCACTTTATAGTTTTACTATATAGTCGTGTTTCTGTGTGTAAGACAATTTTTAGATTAGAGTTCGTTTAACTGGCCCCACTTGAAATGCAACTGGTCTCAGTTGTGGTTTAAATGGGCCACAACTTCCACTGACACTAAGACGGTCTATAATCCAACCCAGTTATCTAGTAGCTCTCGCATTAGGTAAACAAAAACAGACCTGGATGAACAACTTGCATTAATATTGTTGTTGGCCACTTGTAGGCAGTTTAACAAGCCAAAACCACAACGCTGATATATGTATATACTGTATATATAGTATATACCACTAATTTCTTTAATGCATTAACGCAACTTGGGATTTTTAGGTTGTAGTGGGCTTTGTTTTAAAGCTAAAGTGAAGAGACTGGTATCATATGAAACTAGAAAACCTAAGGAATCTATTGGTAACAAGGTAATCCAACAATGTCATACTAGCTTGTCACGAAGTAGGCTAAATAACGCTCCAAACTTAGGCTAAATTTTGGAGAGGAAAAACTGGCATGGCCATTTTCAAAAAGGTCCCTTGACCTCTGACCTCAAGTTATGTTGATGAAAATAGGTTCTATGGGTACCCACGAGTCTCCCCTTTACAGACATGCCCACTTTATGATAATCACATGCAGTTTTTGGCAAGTCATAGTCAAGTCAACACACTGACACACTGACAGCTGTTGTTGCCTGTTGGGCTGCAGTTTGCCATGTTATGATTTGAGCATATTGTTTTATGCTAAATGCAGTACCTGTGAGGGTTTCTGGACAATATTTGTCATTGTTTTAAGTTGTTAATTGATTTTCAATAATAAATATAAACATATATTTGCATAAAGCAGCATATTTGCCCACTCCCATGTTGATAAGAGTTTTAAATACTTGACAAATCTCCCTTTAAGGAATATTTTGAACAGATAAAACAAGGGCAATTAATTTACGATTAATAGCGATTAACTAGTTTAATCGATTAACAGCCCTAATTATTATCTTATAAAATTGTTATTGTGAACATAGTAGCAGTTACCTATTTACACATTCAGCAAATATGGTACAACATTAGTATTGATTTGGAATGAGGTTTGTCTCCAGTATAAAGGTCCAATATTCTAAAAGATGCTTAAAAGCTCCATAGGGCTGATTAGTTGGGTCATCCCCATCAATTCTGTGACCATGAAAAGCAGAGGTTTGTTTCTCAGTGGATTTGAAAAAACTGATTTAGCCCCCATGCCCCTCGCGCTAACTTTGTGAAAGCCCCAAATCCAAAATGGCTACCATCGGCCATGTTGGAAATGATCTTTTCAATGTTTTGGCCTACAATGCTGAACAGTACGTGGTTTCTGGGGCTTTTTGGGTCGAGGAATTCAAAATTGATGACCTATTTTTGACCTTCAAATCCAAGATGGCAGCCGATCCGATCTTCAGCTCGAGAGGTGGGTTTTTCAACTTGTTATATTTGACAATGAAAGCTCTGCTCATGCTGAGTTGAGTTACGGACAGTGAAACCACAAGTAAGTATACTATGCAGGGATGCACCGATCCGATTTCTTCAGTCCTGATATCAATACCGATACCGATACTGTTACCGATACCAATACCTGGACTTTGGGTATCGGCCGATGCCGAGTACCGATCCGTGTTTAATTAATCAGCTGTATGCCTCACTGTGTGGAAGTGACTGGAATCATTCTTTTATGTGTAAGGCAACATCAGGCCTGACTTAAACATTGCTTTCATACCTTTGCAAAACAAAATGTATCAAATGAATACATAGATGTAAATTAACTAAATTGGTATTTATTAATAAAATAATAAATCATACAACAGTAACTTGGTAAAAAAAAATGTCAGAATTAACAAGTGTTAACCTTTTTAATGCAACTTGGTCAAAACTTAAGCATGAATTAAAATTTCCGTATATAATGTATATACAGTTGTATATAAACATAGACTTGAATTGAATAAATTGGCCCCATTGTCACCAATACCCAATACAGCTATTTGAGTCAGTATCGACCTGATATCCAATATCCAAAATCGGTGCATCCCTAACTATGAGTGACTCATTTTACATTACACACAGTCATTGGATTGTTTATATAAAAATATTGATTAGTGCAACTTTAAAGACCAGAATGAAAGAAGTTAAGGTCTCTGCCATTAATTAATCGTCTTTAGACCAAATGTCCCTCCTTCAGAGTCTACGAAAACAAAGTCGCACACTTACTAATACATTTAGAAATGATTATAAATCATTTTGTCAGGATCTATTTTGAAGCATCCTGAAATGCTGATAAATTAAAATGTACTTTAACTCTGCATGTCCATTGTGTGTATGAGCCAGCACCTCAAGATTAAAGGTGTGTATTGTGTTTGCCATGCGGCTGTGCCACATAGGGTAGCTACCATGTGTTTAATAAGTCTTTCTGACGCTAGTCGCTGAGGATCAATGCCACCAATAAAGTTATTTATGTATCCAGAGCTGCACTCTTATGTTTTTGTTACACAAACTTTATGCATACAAATGAGCCTTAAAGGGTAACTGGTATTTTTCAACCTGGACTCTACTTCCCCATGATTTTGTGTCCAGTATTGAGGGAGAATGCTGTAGAAGGCAGCTGCTAATTTTGAAAGTGAAATGTCATTTTTCTGACATTTCACTTTCTGTTTTTTATTGTGTCATGTGACTTTTTGCCAGTGGTGAAATTGTAAGTGAATCGTAAGGATGTTGTATTGGAGTACAGAAAGCGTAGCTTAGTGTTATCTAAAAGATTTTCAATACCATGGCTGAATATTTAGAAAGATTTCAACAATGTGGTTCCAACACTAGATTTCAGAACGAGACTTCTCCAAGCAAGACACATAATAACAAACAGATCGAAAGATGAGAAGAATGTTTCATTTCTCTGTAGGGTCCTTTCAATAATGTTGTTAGACACTTATAATACCAATCTGAGTCTGTCAGTGGCAAAAACAGGCACTTTTAGTGGATGTACATTGATGGTGCGCGATTGCCCGATATGATTACAATAAAGGGCTGGGACGATACACCTATCTCCCGATTCGATACTATCACAATACTTTGGTGCACTTTCGATATGTATTGCGATTTTTAAGTATTGCAATTCGATATTACAATTTATTGCGATTTTAACCTTTTTAACACTAGACCATCTAAAAGTTGAATCATACACTTCTAGGGACTTTTACTTCGGAAAATATCTAAATGAATACGGTAAAAAAATTTGATTTTCAGCACGTATGTAGTCAGAGATGTCCTGAAGTCAAATACTGTATATCAGTCATTGTCAGACATTATTTTCTTTTTTTCCAGCAACCCAAAAATCAAAGAATAAAGACATTTCCCTCACAAATTAGTGGCATTTTCTTTTTAATTTATAAGGGACATGTGATGTTTGATACTTCTGGTGAATATAATCCAATCAACCTTATTTCCATATATGTATTTTATATATACACCTTATTTTGAAAACCGGATGCAGTCACACGTGTGTACGTATGCTAACTTCGCCAAGTCCGTCGCTAGCTCTCCCGTCAGCTCCGTTCTCTTTATACATCCATGGTCAGATCCATCGGGCCATTTGAATGCATTTAACATAAATGTCAGTATATGGGTGCTCTACAGTTGTAGCGTCGGACAATTTCACCACGGGGATGCGAGTGACGGCCGGCTTGACCGCACGTTACCGCAATACGATAATGTTTCCTGTCCATGACAGAGTTAGCATTCAGCTTTAGCCGTGATGTCTAGCTCTGCCTTCCTGCAATGTGTGAAACCCAAAGTGTTTCCATACTTTAAAAGGATGTGTAGTGTTTACCACGCTGGATTTAACATGTGAGGGTGCAGGTCGTATCCTCGGCCACTTTCTACTTTGTTGTTTTGGCTCACTGCGGCCGACTGCGATTTGATTTGTTTTTTGACGGATACAGAAAGGATGTGATGTCACATTATTCAGACTACAACAATAAAAACGGCCTTCTACCTCTGCATAGACTCAAATAAAGCAATTATATTGATTTAGGCATTAAAAAATCAATTTCAAAATTGTAAAAAAAAAAATTGTGATACATAGGTAAATCGATTTTCCCCCCCCAAACCTATTACATTACAGCTCGTTTCGCAGCTGCCAGTTACAGAGTTATCCCTCAATGCTGGACCAGTTTCAAAAATAGTCCCCATTAGTCACTTAAACAATGAAAACATGGGAAATACCAAAGTTACCCTTTAACATACATAATAACACAGTCAGTACAGAATACAAAACAGTGTACAGAACAGTATATTAAGAAGAAGAATGGTAAAGAAGAGTTCACAACAATGTACAGATTATTTTGTACATTTTATGTTGATTGCTATAAACATTGGAAACAAGAATAAAACAATACATACTAAATCCCAGCAGGCTCAATAACTAGGCCAATATAAACATCTGAAATATCAGTTCACATTTTAATATACACACTATCATATGCTGACTGGGGAATCTACAGTAAACCCGTAACAACAGCAGTCTTTGCTTTTTGTTAAATATATATGTCTATCCCAATATCATAAATGCTGTACTGTATGTGCCCATTGTGGTTGCATGTCAAAAATATAATGGGATATCAAGGACCTACTTGCTGTCTAAGAGATTTTGAAATATTTATCAATCTATTTGAGAGTAGTATTCTGTCTGTTGATGTTATGCTGTCTCCTCGGGACCATACAGTAATCTACAGTAGAGGTCATTTGGGACACAGAAAACAGGGATCTGTCTTGTGAACAAAAGAATGTGTGTAGGTGAGGAGATTAACACTGACTCTGAGTAGGTTAGTCAACATTATGCTTTGTTTCAACAAGGTTGTCACCATAACATTTCAGAACTACACCCGGGGTCCTCTGGGAAAGCAACCCAAGAGCTGCATGAAACAGAGACTATATATGCATGACCGTATCAGTGAAAGACGAGGCCATCTATGTTTGTGTAAAAACATACAGAGAAACAGAAATAAATAGGAAAAATTACAACTATGTAGAGATTCTACATATTTAGGCCATGAGCAGAGTTTAAATGTTCTTAGCTATAGCCATGGTTTGCCCCCCATGTGTGTATTTTCAGGTTTGTAGCGGGCTCAAATTTCAAGTTAGAAAAAATACTGGTATCATATGAAACTATAAACCTAAAGAATCCGTCGGTACCAACCATGTCATACTAGCTTGTCGGGAAGGAGGTTGAATAACGCTCTAAAGTTATGTTCAATTTTTGTGAGGAAAAACTGGCTTGGCCAATTTCAAAGGGTTTCTTGACCTCTGACCTCCAGATATGTGAATGAAAATGGGTTCTATGGGGACCCACGAGTCTCCCCTTTACAGACATGCCCACTTTATGATAATCACATGCAGTTTGGGGCAAGTCATAGTCAAGTCAGCAAACTGACACACTGACAGCTGATGTTGCCTGTTGCCTCGAGTTTGTTATGATTTGAGCATAATTTTTATGCTAAATGCAGTACCTGTGAGGGTTTCTGGACAATATTTGTCATTATTTTGTGTTGTTAAATGATTTCCAATAATAAATATATACAAACATTTGCATAAAAGCAAGCATAAGAGTATTAAATTCTTGACAAATCTCCCCTTAAGGTACATTTTGAACAGATAAACAATGTGTGATTCATTTGCGATTAACTACGGACAATCATGCGATTAATTGCGATTTAATATTTCAATCTATTGACAGCCCTTAAGTAATTGAAATACTGAATTATTATGTTCGTAGCTGTTTTGTATTTTTGCCTTTCTTCTGTATTTGTCGTTCACATTGTTTAGGCTAGGGTTAAGGGGTTTGTGCTTCAAACAAACAAACTCATTTGGGAAGTGAATAATCGGGCAGGATGGAGGGAATTACAGTTGTGTGAATTGACCTTAAACTGGACTTTATCATGGCCAGTACAACAAAAGTACCCTGAACTCCTGTGTGTGTGTGTCTGTCTGTGCTGAGTGAGAAAGCCTGAACAAACATTAGAAGAGGTTGACTTACGCTGTGATGGAAATGTTAGTGGCTGACAAGGGGCTGACCTCCTTTACCTCCTTGGCCTTCTGGAGTGCGAGCTTCTTATTGATGGCCTCCTCTTGCTCCTCTTCGTCCTGGACAGCATGTGCAAAGACAAATACACATACATGCATACAAACATACATACAGTACATACAGCAATTGTTGAATTATTGATGGATGCTGTGGGTAAGACGGTGCCACTTCCTCTACCTCCAACTGCAAACTGCTATAAAGAAATACTGTACCTCCTTAGTGAGCTCCTGGGCATTTGCGAGGTTATCGACAGCAATGGCCAAGAACACGTTGAGGAGCGTGTCTGGTTGTTTGTGGTCTCAGGAAAAGATCAAATGATTGATGACACAGAATCAATATGTTCAATTGCAGCTGTTCTTCAAATCAATGCACAGAAATGCATAAAAAATGTGTAAAGAAATGAATAAAGAAAAGAATACACAAATAAATAAGTTTGGGGAAATAAATAAGGGGTGAAATGCAAAGGGAAAATCATGCATTATTAAATAAATACATTTAAAAATAAATATAAAATAAATAAATAAAAACTAATCAATAAAAAAATGCAAGAATGAATAATAAATAAAAAATAAATTCTAATATGAATAAATTAATTAAAAAATACAAAAACTAAATAAATATAAATAAATAAAAGGGAAAATTAAACAGAAGAGTACATAAATAAGGGAATTAACACAAAGATAAATAACATGACATTTTAACAATTGATTAATGGCTACATTTATTTTTAATATTATCTTTCTACATTTAGTGACATATTTATTTATTTATTGAGTCATTTATTTATGTATTCATTTATTTTTTATTTTGGCAGGTTCCGTCCTCCATACAAGGCTGCCTGACAGCCACTAAGGTGAAGCGATTTGGATCAATCGGGCAGGATACAGTTTCCAAAGAGCGTGAGAATGATGAAATAAATGGAGGAGAACATTCCCCCTGGAACGCCCCCATGTGATTTGATGCCATCGTACATGACTGCGTTCCAGTCCTCTCCAGTTAGGATCTACGGGGGAGACACAGGCTCAGGTTTCTGAGTCCAGTTCAGTGGCAAAGTACAAGCAGAGCAGGGAAAAAAAGCATGATGGAGTTGACCTTTACCTGGAAGACGGTGAGAATCGCTGCTGGGAATGTGTCAAAGTTGGTTGTCGGCGTTTCGTCTTCAAAATTAAATCTGCAGGGAGAAAACAAACAGTCTTTGAATGTAATCAAGCTTCAATCACAGCTCCCTCCTCCACCTACTGGAGGAAGGAGCAGCTTATTGTCCTCTCCATTAGGCCTCCAGCACAATATCTGCCTATTACATTTGAGTCGTCTAAGTGCCTAGACTGTGTGACCTTACGGCTGATCTCGGAGTGTTTATTCTTCTCAGATAGATGAGTTGTGCTAATGCTGACATTTTGTATCTCGGTCTGTCTACCGGGACCTAATTACATCTCCCCCCAATGTGAGGAATGCAGATAGGGGAGGGTGGAATGGTAGCAGAATTTGTCTTGTGCCTTCTATCCATGACAGCTTTACTTTAGTCTGGATCTCATTAAAAGACATCCACAGAAAGTAATGAGAGAAGACTGCATTTGTTTCAGGACCCCGTGAAATACGTTATTTTCATATAATTAGGATCAGTTTTCCTCCCACCTTTTACAGTTTAGAGCCCTTTAATTATCCATGGATTAAAAGGTTTAAGTAATCACTGTTATACTTTGACACTCGTGCTTGTTACACCTCTTACTAACTGGACATAATGCCAATGAGTGAACATCAGCTTGTTTTAGTTTTTCCCAATTAAGATGTCCTAACCTGCTCCATGTGTCAGCGAACCGGCTGAGCGACGTGTCGCTTATTTGAAAAAATGCTCGTTCTGGCTCTATTTATTTCTGCAAAGTTTCGCGCACCTCCAACCTATTTTCACTGGTCATCTGACATCGCTCGTAGTATATCTGGACAATTTTTCGCGCTTCATTTGCCAGAGTTCACTCGCTTGCTGTATGTTAGGAAGAGGTGTTACCAAGGTGATATTCGCCTGAAAGTTCACAAAAGTTGAACTCCACGCAAATTCGAAGATGTGGATTTGCTTCACAACCGGAAGCGAATGTTTTTTCGCCCATTGAAATGGAAGTGAACTGGAGGTGGATGTTAATTTTGCGCATGTGTGACTGTGCCCTTAATTTACAGTATGCATGTGTTCCACTATCTATAAGGACATAAAGACAATGATAATAGCAGCTGAGGGCTAAAACATGTTGCTACATCCATGTTCCTGGAATAAATAACAAAATATGAGTTCTCATTCTTTCCTCTTTAACTCTTTAAACTCTTGACTGCTTTTCTGTTTTCATACCTTTTATGGATACTTTTCAAAATAAGTTTAAACTTACTGTCAGTGGTACTTCTGAAACTGGTTTAATTTTGATGATGTTTCATTTTGTGCAATTTGAATTAGTTTTTGCCTGTATGTCCACAGGTTTTCAACACATATTAAATATCTGTATGTGATTTGATAGAAGAGAGGGCCTGTGTTCCAGGGACACAATAACCATGTTGTTGGGACATTCAAGCCTTAGTAATGTAAAAAAAAAAAGTGTTAAAAAAATCAAATTTCCGTTGATATTGTCTCTTCTGCTAGTCTTCTTTTTCTCATCAAACGGATATATTTTTGTGATGTTGCTATCAGGGTTTCCATCATGCTTTGGGTGGTAAACTGGAAGCATGATGTTGCCATGGAGACAGCTAGCATGGCCCAGTTTTCTCAAGTTTTTAAGTTTCTTTAGCTACTGGCAGTTCCTGTTTGCGTTGTAACCATGAATGTGATAACCACAATTAGCTGGACTACTGAAGAAAAATAATAGCATTAGTAATTATGAATTCAGTGTATCGGCATACAAGAATCTTTCGAAGGCTGTAATTTTGCAGTTGAAGAAGACAGATCTCCGATGGAACAGGGGTCTCCCAGTACATATGAACATGGGGCAGAGCTGAACCTCTTTTCTATGATGATGATACTGGCTTTTGGGCTGCTATCACTAGAGTAAGCTGCATTGATTCCAAAAGCATATGTGCTGTATGACGTCTGTGTGTTCACATTTGACTTGATTTGAATTATAACTCAAAGATTGTTGAGATTTTTTAATGCAAATTCCGTCAATCAGGTTCAAAGGCTTTATTAAAAACCACTGGAACCGATGAGCAACGGCAATAGAAACAAACGACTCACTGGCCACCAAACAGCTGCATGCCCAGCAGAGCGAAGACCACGATGAAAAGGAAGAGGAGGAACAACAGGCTGATGATAGACTTCATGGAGTTCAGAAGGGACACGACCAGGTTCCTCAAAGAGTTCCAGTACCTACACACACACACAGACATATTAATATATACATAAATATTATGGCATAACCAGTGTTCCCAGCACACAATTCTGATGACTCACTTGGTGACTTTGAAGATCCTGAGCAGTCTCAGAGCCCGCAGGACACTGATCCCAAATGAGGCCCCGGGTTTGATGGCAGCCCAGATCACCTCAAAAATACTGCCAATAATCACCTGTGAACACAGATTTTATTTCCAAATAACTCCAAATATTATGTTACTCTGGTCATAATCAAACTGAAGCAGCAGTCCTGAATCATTTGAATTACTCTACACATGCTCACACTCTTTAAAAACCACTGTGGATTGATTGAACTCCCAGCTGAACATGACGACTCACCCCAAAGTCAAAACAGTTGAACGAGGAGTGGAAGTAGTTCTGGGGTCCGAGGCCGTACATTTTCATGGACATCTCTGCCAGGAACAGGCCCAGGAATACAAACTCTGCCAGGTCTGTCCAGGGACAATAAGAAGACACACAGATCAATACCCTGGGTTAAAAGGGCCTCCCTGATGATTTCTACAATTCAATAGAGCAGCTACTGCTGCCTGTTCAGCTGTGCCCACGGCAAATAAGACACAGAAAGAGTCTATTGTTTGAGAAAATAATGCTGTATGCTCCCATGATGGAGTGTGTCAGATGTATGTTGTGAAATGTACAATGGTGCTTGTGTGATCTATGTTTGCACAACTGTCTGTGCAGTTTTCCCTGTCCCTATCTATATCTACAGCAGGACACCAGAGTGTTTTTATCTGCCTGAGAAGAGTAGAAAATGAACAGGAATTAGAGAAAGCTAGTAAGATTACATCATACTGTAGTTATTTGAAGTATTTTACAATAGGATGTATAGAGGTTGTTCTAAATCTAAACTTTTAAAGGTGCTAAATTCCAAATTCAGAGCATTAACATAGCATCAAATAACGATGTGCTATGTAACGATATAGAAGAGTACTGTCTACCTGAGCAGAGAATGAAGTCGCTCTCCCTCTGTGTGTGTTGTAATCAGAGCTTCTCTGTGCTTTGTTGACATAGCCAGTCTGGCCACACGTGCATGTGAGTCTCTCCATTGTGCCCCACTGGCTAGCTCACGGCCGCAGGTCTGCACGCTCTGCACTGCTCTCATACGGCGGTTACAGCCGATAACGGCGTCGTCGCAGAAGTGAAGCGCCCACCCTCCGGTTCCCCCCCCACAGGTTAACACTGTCAGCACTGTTGCCGTTATTTGCACTGTTAGCACCGTTAGCTGCTAGCTGCCAGCACAGCCGTCACCGTGTTGAGAGCCGTGGGAGGGGCAATAGACATGCTCTGAAATTCAAATTTCTCACTTTTAAAGCCAAGAATCTCTGTGTGTATTTGTGTGTCCTTAGCATATCTTGAGAACTGTTCTTCTGATCCACTTCATACTTGGCGGGTGTACTGCTGAGGACCCAAGGACATGCAGTGTCGAAGTTGGAGCAATTTGGACACACCTTCAATATCAATAAACTTTGCATAAAAAAGAGATAGTGCTCTGTGCAGCAGCGGGGGCGGGGCTTCAGGGCTCTACGGACTAAAGGTACGTGTCCACACCCTCTGTCCTTTCACCGCTTCCCATTCATTGTCTGTGTAAGCAGCCGTGCAATGCATTCTGGTAGCGTGGTGACGCAATTTGAGAGATGGACCAACACATTTGCATAAAGTTGAGGTTTAGGCTACTTTATGCAAATCACGGCCCCACGTGACTCGCCGCCTCTGGAAACTCCCGATTCAGCAACTGCATGGCTTATTAGATTAGAAAGTTTCCAAACGAGCTGCCATGTTGTTTCCGGTTTGAAAGCTGGGAGCAGCAACCCACGGAGGGAAAGCGTTCGTCCAATCAGGCACCTAGTGCCTTTTGTCTAGTAGACAGCCCACCAAGCGTCCAATGGTGGGAAGCGAGGCAATCCCTCGCGATAAAAAAACGCCCCTGCGGACACATACCATAAGTCGAGCAGGCCACAGTGGGCCTTTACAGGCTGGATAACGTTACAGCCGAACTCTCCTTCACTTCCTGGAGTGAACGAGTGATGAGCGGTTCTGGACAATGCTGCAAGCAGCACTTCTGGGGGCCAAGCAATCAGCCCATTCCGAACGGGCATGCGCTCCGAACGCCCACGCCCCAAACAGGCACTGCACTAGTGAAGTAAAAATAATGTCAATGGTTGAAGCCACGGGGGTGAAATTGAATACTTTTTTGGGAATATTCAAAATACGTATAAATGGTCAAATATAATAATATTGGTAAGATAAATAGTGGCATAAATGAATACTGGTTTACATAACAATTATTCTCTATGTATAAACTGCTGATGCTCACATAGTGCAAAGGTGAGCCAGTCCGGCTGGTCATAGTGTACTATGGCTACACACAACGTGTTGAGGCCAACCAGACACAACACAATCCAGTAGAAGCTCTGGGACTTGACCAGGCGGCGAATGGTGAAGCGGATCCTCTTCTCTTTCCTCTTGAAGTAAGACGAGTTTTCGTTCTTGCTCTTCAAGCTGGCCCGGGCGAACGGCGACCCTGGGGGGGCAGTTGGAGCAAAAAACACATACAAAATGCGATAAAGTTACCAAGTCTTAAACTGAGGTGGTCTTACCATATCAAGACTGTACCCTGAGCATTGTTTTATATCAACACAAGAATGAACTGCAGAGCAATTTACTTGTCAGTTTGAAGTTCAGCACAATCCAGGCTATTTTTCATAGATGTGAGATCTACTGACAAAGTAAAGATGATGGAAAAAACCACAAGGAAATATGAACTAAATGTGATATAATGAACATTTTCATATTCAGACGAGCTTTAAGTGCGACGTAACCAAAGTGAAGCCTTTTGGATCGCAGTGCCATGGGCTTCACCACTCCCCTTCTGTCTGTACTATATTAAACCTTATGTAACTTAAATTAAGCCCAAATGTCAAGTGGATTGGATGCAAAAGGGAAGGAGAAAAATTGTTCTATTAGAATTTCATTACGAGCACAGGAAGACTAGTGGGTTCATCATTTCCTGATCTATTTTAATCCAGACATCTGACTCATACTGTATCACCTGAAGACTCATGTTAACCCAGTCTATCTATCTATCTATCTATCTATCTATCTATCTATCTATCTATCTATATAAGAAATAAGTTAACATTTTCCCATGATGGTTGTTTCTTATAGATACTTCGGTCGGTAGTCCTAGTATGTTAAACAGGTTGGTAGGACGACAGTTAAACTTTATCAAACCCCTTTTTTTATTGACGTGACTGGGATGTAATGTTTCTAAATGTCTTCTCTATTTGTTGGGTCTCATAATGTCAGCTGCCAGAGTTTTCAGACATAAAATACACTCTGGTCTCTCCTCATCTCCCACCGCCTTCATTATTATTTATATTTATAGAAATGTAATTTATGGTGCTGTTGGATTGCTGCTAGACCGCCACGTTAATACAGGTGCGTACGGGAAAGAAAACCATTTAAACTGCAGTGAAACTGTTGTTTTTGACGGACAGAACGCACTCGCTCTGTGTGTTTGAGAGAGAGGAGGGAAGAGAAGGAGGAAGGCGGGTTAATGTTTCTGTAAGTTTAATAATTATTAGAATTTCAACGTTATGAATGAAGCTACTCGGTGCAAATCTACTTCATCATATATTTTTTTTTTATTACTGCCAGATTCGTCTCCGAAGCGTCGTCTGTTTTTCTTTTTGTCCCTGTCAAATATCTGTCCATCCTATAAACCTACAGACTGTCTCTGTGTGTCTGAATGAACGCCATGGCTACCAAGAGACGATTTGTTTACTGATCCGCCGTGAAAAAGATCCCTACGTTAAAACATTAATTGCACATCACATTCTCCCGCCCTACTAGTGGGGCGCGCCCCACAGTTTGAGAACCACTGGTTTATATACAGTTTATTCCATTAACCTATGGTTTTATTTATGAATTACTGGATAATTTGACCTCTTCAGGCCTCAAAAAATATTCACGTAAAAGAAAGAATAGGAAATCCCTCTCCAGCCGTGCATGTTGGACTAATTGAAGACACTTTAGTTCTAATTGTTTCATACACAAAAATTCTTTAAAGAACAAGTGAAAATTGTGTTTGTGTAAAGTGTGCATCCATCGAAGAAGTTGATAGAAAACTCTATATGTATTTTCTTAAGATATTTTTAATGTTGCCTTTTTAGTAGGGAGCAAAAATACTATTCGAAAATCACTGGGTATTATTCGATTATTATTCGACACGGGGGGAAAACGACATGTAGCGTCGGCACATTTTCCCATCTAACACTATGGATTAAGAGCTTCTTTCAACCATATTGTTGGAACAGTGGAAGAGGGCGGTGGAAAGACAAACCAAGACGGTTTTGGCGGTTGAAGCAACTGTCAATCATGGCGACAGAAGCGTTGTGTGTGATGCTGGCGGTCTTGTGTTGCGAAAAGAAAAAGAAAAGAAAGAAAAAAGGGTTGTGGATGTTCTCCTGGGTGGCACAGAGAGGACGGTACGGGCTGTCCATACTTCAGTCAGTTTGGTTGTCCCACCTGACAGCAGCAAACTCGCCATCCCTCCTCCTTTTCGCCATGTTTGTTTATTACCAAGTGACCTGACTACGTGCTGGCGAGAGCACCTGATTGGTCAACGCAAAGGAACACGTCGTTGGAGATGTCACACTAGGCGTGTCAAGACGAAAAATTCTGACAGGCTAAACTTTTCCTCGGGGTGTCGTGGGGCGTCCCAGACGTGGCGTCGGTTGTCGTGTACTATGACACACTACACGAGATAAGAGGATCGATTTTCACACACGACACTCATTTATCGTTCCCGATCCCCTACGACGGCCGTGTCGGGCTAGAATTGGGCTGATATCGTGTAGTCTGAACCGGGCATTAAACCAAGTGCGGCGCTGCGGCCTCAACCTGGTCGCCTGCTGTGCACCTCCGGGTACCCAACTCCCCTTCCTCCTTTGGAGGGAGCACAGGGGTTTGAGGAAGTGGCGTGTGTGCGTGCGTGCGTGTGTGCGTGCGTGCATGCGTGCGTGCGTGCGTGCGTGCGCAAATCATGACTCATCCCTACTATTTAGCGCTTGGTGCTAAGCTATTTTAACTCAACAAAATGGTGTACACTATTGGAGTCAATTTTATACCACTGAAAATCTGTCACACTAGAGCAACGTATCAACCAAGCTGCCTGCAGTGTGAACAAGCCGTGTGTGTGTGTGTGTGTGTGTGTGTGTGTGTTGCCTTCAACATTCAGTGCTAACATGGTTTTGAAGGTTGGACAGTGTGGAGATTTGCAGTATATGGCAGATACTGTGTGTCGGGTATCGTCCTCACCAACAGATGAGATGTCAGTGAAGTGGTCCTCGCCTTCCTCTGCATTGATGAGGTCATTCTTACTCTTCTTGGTCCTTTTCAGCACTGAAAATACAAAATGGAAAAAAGAAATCCCACGCGTCATAAAGCAGCTAATCTGGTTTAACTCAGATTCATGACGCTTTTGTTGAAGTTCTATGAGGAAGATTTGTTCTCTCAGAGTTCCTCTTTCATTCAGCTTGTAGTGAATTTCTCGTTCCCACTCTGCCCTGTAGCGGTCTTCATTCAACAACTCTCAGCTTTTACATCATTTCTGCTTTCATCACACTGTCAAGTTTCATATGTCGGTGAAATGAGTGTAGACAGAATGAGCCAGTAAGGTAAAAACAGTCATAAAGGAGAGCTAAAAGATTTGCAAAATAAAGCAAAGGTCAAATGAGTAAGACCACATCTCTGTATCATCTAATATAGTTCTATGTACAGTATGGACTATAAAACATCAAGGAACCTAGTGTTTATATTCTCAAAGGGATTCTGAATATATAGAACCTGGATGGAGGTTATGATTCCTATTAAGGCTGTCAAAGTTAACGCAAATTTGTTTTAACGCCACTAACTTCTTTAACGCATTAACGCAATCGATCTTTCGGAGATCATAGCGGCCTCATTTTTAAAGCTAGAAACTAGAAAAACCTAATGAATCCATCGGTACCAACCATGTCATACTAGCTTGTCGCGAAGGAGGTTAAATAACGCTCCAAACTTACGCTACATTTTGGCGAGTAACAACTGTCATGTCCATTTTCAAAGGAGTCCCTTGACCTCTGACCTCCAGATATGTTAATGTAAATGGGTTCTACGGATACCCACGAGTCTCCCCTTTACAGACATGCTCACTTTATGATAATCACATGCAGTTTGGGGGCAAGTCCTGGTCAAGTCAGCACACTGACACACTGACAGCTGTTGTTGCCTGTTGGGCTGCAGTTTGCCATGTTATGATTTGAGCATATTGTTTTATGCTAAATGCAGTACCTGTGAGGGTTTCTGGACAATATCTGTCATTGTTTTGTGTTGTTAATTGATTTACAATAATAAATACATACATACATTTGCATAAAGCAGCATATTTGCCCACTCCCATATTGATAAGAGCATTAAATACTTTTTGAACAGATAAAAAATGTGCGATTAATTTGTGATTAATCGAGATTAACTATGGACAATCATGCAATTAATTGCTATTAAATATTTTAATCGATTGAAGTTTTGATGAAAATAATCATTGGTTGCAACCCTACATGGTGCAACAAATAGAGGCCTCCAATGCAGCTTCCATATTTGTGCCAGATACCATCCTTTTTGATATGAACTACAGTACTGCCAAATATCCCAAAGTTTCTTCCCAGCTCACTGTTGGTGTTTCATAACTTAACACAGTTCAGTTTTTGCTATTGAGAGCTATTTTAAAATCAAGGAGTATCAAAACAACAGAGAAGAGAAAAGCTTTAAAATTGTGTGAAGGGCCCTTGTCGCTCCCACGCTGCCTCTGAACTCCAGTGAGCCTCGCTCTCTGTACTTCATTCTGATCTCATTACGCTTCCACCCTGGCACCCATAATCACTGTGACTGTTACCCTGGGTGAGGCCTCAGACGAGAGGCAGTATGGCCTTGATAAGAGGAGAATGCACACACACAGGGACACACACACACCTAAGAGGGGAATGCAAGTGGAAATGATCTGTATCAGCCACATACTGCTTACTCAGTAGAAGCTGGTGGTAGGTCTAACAGTATGAAGTAAGCCAGTTACCCATACAGGTAGAGTATAATCTACTAAAATACATGTCATTTAACCCCCTTGAGACTTGACCAACTTTACGGTCTGTCAGAGCACGTTCAGTTTTAGAGCTAGAGTGAAGGTACAGATATCATATGAAACTAGAACCATGTCATGTTAGCTTGTTGGGAAGGAGGTTAAACAACGCTCCAACCTTGGGCTAAATTTTGACGAGGAAAAACTAGCATGGCCATTTTCAAAGGGGTCCCTTGACCTCTGACCTCAAGATATGTGAATGTGGGTTCTATGGGTACCCACGAGTTTCCCCTTTACAGACATGCTCACTTTATGATAATCACCTGCAGTTTTTTTAATGCAGTATGAATGTGTTATTTTTCTAAAAATGGTGTATTTGAATATTTCTCCCTAACAGTCCCTAAACAGTCTTGGAATTACATAAATTGTAAAGCCGAGACTCTTGTGGATCCAATGAGCCCAACTGTATTCATGTGTGATGATGTTAGTCCCCATAGGAGACATTTCATTATAATGAGACAATTTTTTTAAACTTGACTGACTGTATAGAATGACCTGTGGTGACCTCTAGGATAATCACAGCCTCATGAAACTTTACAACCACAAACTAGAGACCTAGAGCATTCAGAGGATGGATGGCTTTCCTAGCTAAATTGACAATAGAGAAGACAATCTGAGCAGTTTCCAGAACAGAAATGCTCGCCATCTAATCGCTGAAAAATGCAATTCTTGTAGAAATCTCCAAATGTCAAACGTTTTTGATCCCAAATCACAGCGTGGCTTCTTCTATGGTGTTCCTCAAGGTCTCGGTGTCTTAATGTGGTATTTTGGAGGGATTATTGATCGATTATTGATTTTTATCAATTCTTGGGTGGTAAACAATGGTTACATTTAGAACCAAATCTGCGTAACAAATGGTGTCAACCAAAAAATTGCCACAACAACTTATGAGACATAATAGAGCACGGAGATGACCATTATATACTTCTATCATTATGTTCTAAGCCCTCATACACTTTCACAATTTATTTCAATTCATTCATTCATTCATGTATATACAATGCAATATACTGTACATACAGTAGGCTGTAGGTGTATATTGTAAGTATACGTATAAATACTGTATAAGTGCATTATAGAATGTGGATATATCCATATATACTAATCAAATACTAGTGGTGTGCAGGAAAAGAAGCCTAGGGTTAAAAGGACTAACACTAGAGTGACTAGGCTAATAGGAGCTAAATGATGTTGAGCTTCTCAGGGGAGAACTAAAGTGATGAGCCTGTTCTCACTGCACACATGTTGTATTGTCATAGTAGGAAAGGCACAGGTGTTACTAATAGCATAGCCTGACTTATCTCCACAGCGCTGTGTCAGCGCTGAAGAACGCTATACATATATTACTCGTGGGAAATGGTGTAAGCACGCTTTTTGTGCATCTGCGTCTATTATATATCTGGCCCCTGTTGCCGATTCCCTCATATCAGCCTTACTGCTGCCTGTCTCCCCGACTGTACATCATTACCTAATTAGCCTGTGCAAATATCGAAGGCATTTTCTCTCTCGTTTGTCAAATCATCTGGCTTCCCTAGTATTCCTGCTGCTCTCGCCTGTTTACACGCCTTGCTTATGCCGTGGTTGCCCGCTAATAGGTCCTTTTCACAGCAGACATTTTTACTTGTCAAAGCAAGAAGATGACAGATGGAGCTAATAACATTTAATGATGGCTGCAATTGATTTAGGTGATCCAGCTCCAGGGCTCGAGTATTGTTCATGTGACGTGGCTTATACAGGGGGCGCTTAATGGTGCTAAATACGAGATAGGGAGCATTTCTAATGCTTCTGCACGACTCTCGACATGGCGACAGCTGAGCCGGCTGCTCGCAGCTAACGGTGCTAACAGCGCTAAGTGGAAAACAACGGCAGCACTGCTGACGGAGCTGACAGTGTTAACCTGAGGGGGAACCGGATGGTGGGTGCTAAGCTTCAGCAACAATGGCATCGGTGGGGTCGGTGTTAACAGCTGTAACCGCCGTATGAGAGCAGTGCAGAGCGGCGGCTGTTAGCTAGCTAGTGGGGTACGCTCACATGCACGAACATGCACTAAAAGCACGCACGACCAGCCCGGCTATGTCAACAAAGCAAGGAGAAGCTCAGATTACAACACACACAGGGAGAGAGACTTCATTCCATAGACTATATGTAAGAAGTGGACGCTATGGTGTCACCCATTGGTTTGTGGACTGCCATTTTGAAGCCTCGAGTTCAGCATGTTGGCCGTCGCCATCTTGAATTTTTTGCAAAACGAAGTGACTAAGTACAACCAAACTCAGTCTGCCCTCAGTCCGACATGAGACGACGAAGGATTAGAGCTGCCCCGAGGGCTCGTCAATCACGTTGAAGGCACAGTGTCCGTGTACGTTGTGCTAGTTTGTTTACTGGACTAAATCCAAAGTGGCAGATACAAGGAATGACTGGTATTTTCGTTTCATCCTCCACGCCTGGGATGGCTCCAGGAGACGGCGACCTATAGTAAACCCACTGCAGTTAGCGGAGCTGTAGCAACTAGCATTTAGCCAGCACAAACCCCAGCGCGGTAGCATGGTTGTGCAGGGATTTTTTAAAAATCAGTTAAAGCTGCAGTGTGTTGTGTTTGTATCCTTCTCCTTGTTTTTTGGTCGTTTATTAAGTCCATTAGAAAGTGTGTGACATAGTGATCCCACAGTAATCCGCCCCGCAATATTGCTGCATAAGACTAAGAAGCGCAATAAAGTGCTGCATTAAGCTACGAGCTGTCAGTCACCGAAATTTGATTTCCCCACGTAGGTCCATAGTGCTGATGATGCAGGATGACATCAGTAAAACTGTGATGCCAATGAGTCACCTGTCTGTCCATAAGACCTCATGTTTACAGCTCTGGGTTTGTTTGTAAAAAGTCAGTGTGAACATAAACCGGACCAGAATTAAAGCTGAAGTAGGCGAGATTGGAGCAAATATGATTAAAAAAAGTTATCTTTATAAAACTATCGCTGTATCATGACAGTAGTACATGAAACAGGTAACCTGAAAAAAATCATGTCCCTCTGTGTCCTCCGGTGCTCCTAATGGCATCTGCAAGATTTCACATACTGGAGGAAAACAAGCAGTAAGAGCTGATCTGAGGTCTGCTGTCCATCTGCTGTCTATGAGAGCCAGCTGTCAATCACTCGCGAACTCCGACCAAACGGTCAAACTAGGCAGCGCTGATCAAATATGAATCATTATTATGTTACGTTAATGCCTATTTCTCTCCTCAGATGTTTTCAGAATCATCTTGTAGTGCACGGTTTAGCTGTCAAATAAGAAAGTTTGTGAAGCCGCCACCATTGTGAAATCTGGTGAAGGAACGCCAAGTACCAGTCACATGACCGGAGTACAGCCAATGGGAACGCTCTCTCAATGAAATGACCTGTGATTGGTCAAAGTCTCCCGTCACAGGCTAAATTTTCTAAAGCCTGAAAACAGAGCCATGAGGAGGAGCAGAAGTCTAGTTATCTCTCAGAACACTTAAATTACAATATGCTGAAAGGTTATTATGGAATTTTTGCCCAATGATGCCAAAAATATACTGCCTACTGCCACTTTAAAAGGCAACAATACATTTTTGATATGAACGGAACTACAGATGTGAAAGCACCTTAAAAGTTCCCTGTGAAAATATGGACCACTAGTGGTCCTTTAGAGCTGTGTTGTTTGAATCTTGTGTACCAGCCTGGGACGCAAATATGCTACGAGAACGTAGAGGACATGATGCAAATTTCTGCCGACGGTGGGGTAAATCGCAGTAATGCATAGACAGATGGTGCCGGTAATGTACCATAGAACATATGTAGTGATGCGGCAATAAAAGAAGAGAAGAGTAAAGAATCCCACCAGCTGCTACAAACAAAAATAAAAGACTTTGCAAATTAGGAAGAAAGAAACAAATGTGCCTTAAAGGACCGGTTTGTAACATTTAGGGGGATCTATTGGCAGAAAATACATACAGAGCGCGTCCTCTTCCTTGGAGCCGGCCGCCATGTTTCCACAGTAGCCCAGAACGGACAATTCACGTTTTCACGTTTTCGCGTCGGCCACAGTAGTTCTTCTACATGCTTGGCACATAGGAGAAGTTTCAGTTGGTTGCAATCTGCAACAACACCGCTAGATGCCGCCACATCCTACACATTACACCTTTAACAGAGCATCTATCCGTCACATTATCAGCTAAAAGCAAAATAACATGACCCCGTGTTAGTGTGACATCATAGGTCATAGCTTTCTAAGATGTAGGCTATCTCTATATTTTGGTTTACTTGTATATTTAGATGGCGGGCTTAATGCCCGACACACCAAGCCGACGGTCGGCTGTCGGACAGTTTGGGGCCGTCGGTAAGCAACTGTCGGCCTAGTTTTTGCAGTGTGTCCTGCACCGTCGGCTCTAATCTGCCCGTGTCAGAGTTTTTTTGGCTGATTCAGCATGTTGAATCGGAGTGGAGCCCGTCAGTGAGAGAAATCACTCTGATTGGCTGTTCATCTTAAACGAATCAGTGCACGAGAAGAGAAACGGACGTGAGGAAAGCAAGCCAAAGGGTAAAATCAAGAGGACACACACAGAAGGTTCTTCTCATTTTTCATCTTCATCTCATCTGATCATTCCAATACACAGATATTTTCACAACCACGTGGCCGTCTGGAATGAAGCTAAGTGGTGAGAGAGAGTGGTGTGAAAATGGTCGGCAAACGCCGCTTTGTTTTTTGTACGTATCATAACAGCTCGTATATCCGCAGTCCTCGGTCTTCCAGTTTCCCTTTTTGAATGATGAATACAGACTACCGCCGCCTGCTGGTGTGGAGATTTATTTCCTCTCACGCAGGTACAGAACGTACGTGCTAACTGGCCGTCGGCCGTAGTCTTTGCGGTGTGTTCGAGTGCAAATTTTGGCCAAGACAAAGGCGACGTGAGGCGACGCCACAGTCGGCCTTCGTCGCGACTAGTTCTTTGATGTCAGCTTTGTGTGTCTGGGCCTTAACTGGCACGTTATTTTCTATCTTCACGACTGATTGTGAAGATAGCAGTCCTCACCAGAGTTGTTGTGTTTCCTTTTGTACCACGCTCCATCCAGAGACTTCTCCTCTGCGTGCTTGTCTTCCTCAGCCAGCATCACCTCCTCTGCAACACAAATATCACACTTGAATTAAAAGTCACAATACGGTCATATTTGTGTCAACATCAATTACAGCAAAGATTTTTTTATTCAAATGTGTGTGTGTGTGTCTGTTTGTTTCTGACCTGCTTTGCAGATCCACTCCAGGTACCCTGTTAACTCTCTTTCTATTTGCTGTAGTCTGCGGAGCTTCAGGAACTCTTGCCTCTTCTCCACCCGCTCTCTCTCCTTGGCAAACTCCCTGTAGAAACCACAAAGAAACCCCCCAAACACACACACACAGACACACACACACACACACACACACACACACAGAGGACTGTTTATTGGGTCTGACAAGCCAACACAGACCCTGGAGCACTCCACCTTTGACAGGTGTACAGCAGGCTGGCTTTCAGCAGGGAAGATAGAAGCAGTGTCCTGTCATGTTGTGGAATGGCTGAACTCATTGTCAACATTAGGATGCTGTCAGATGTTAAGACTCGACAAAAAACATACAGCAACACAGAAAACATTTGGCTCAGAAATGACAAATAATTGTAATTATTTAACTTCAGTGCTGCCAACCATTTTCACTGGAAAGCAGCTAAAAAGCTTACCGGGAAAGCCGATGTCGCTGCATGTATATTTGCATATGAGTGATTATCACGTTATACACATTTACAAGATTTTCTGGAAAATTACAGTAGTGATAGAAGAGATACCCTCACACTTTATTTTTTCCCTTTGTTTTTTTGTTTTTTTAGATGCTTGTTTTTCTTATAGATCTGGGGATCTCTGATGAACCCCCTGAGACCCCCGTAGTGGTGTACATCATCTGAAAGCTGGGAACCTGAAGATTAATTTGAGATGCAGCTCAGCACAATTTCCCTCTAGATGTTGCTTAAATATCACGTTCACAAGAATGGCACGGAAGGATGTATTACGTTTTTTCGGGTTGTCCATAGGTACGTATGAACATATCATAGACTGTATATATAGATAGACGACGCGTCTCCACTTCCTGCCACTGCACAACAGTGACGCCAAAATATCCCAGATACGGGAGCTGCCATTAAGAGGTCATTTGGAGCCAGAGTCTGCACAGTGTGGCTTGAGCTGCTAGATGTCCCGCCCACACACCCGCCCAAGCCAATCACGTGCCGAGCGAGGCCACAGCTTGGTAGCTAGCGTGAGCCACCCAGCTGCTACGATAGCACCATGGTAGCTGTTTGGCTAGAAAAACATAATATCTCTCTATATATAGATATAGAGAGATATTATGTGTGTATATATATATATATATATATATATATATATATATATATAATGTAATATGTAGTTATAATATCTCTACAACTACATTTATGATCAAATTGACACATGTTCTATTACACAGACTTGTGACAGTTATGGAAAGTTATATCTCCTCTCTTGTACAATGTCCGAGCCCCTAGCTCCACCACTACTTCACTCAGAGCAGCTGTCAATCACAGCTGCCAATCATGACGTCTCACCTCCTTTTTGTAGCATCAAATAACTCATTCAATTTATCAGAAAAATCTACACTTGAACATAAATCAGACTGATAAGAACTACCTAAAATGACAGAAACCATCTTTGGGAAAAATGTATTTGACGTGTACTTTGACGTTTTAGTTTGGTCCATGTCCCATTCGCTAACATGGAGGAGGCAGGATTCATGAGCTATACTGCAGCCAGCCACCAGGGGGTGATCCAGATGTTTTGGCTTCACTTTTGGAGAGCTGTCATGTCGTCCATCTTTATATACTGTACAGTCTATGGTGTATACAGAAGGACGGACAACCCGAAAACATAATGCCTCCAGCCATGGCTGTCACCAGCACAGCGGCATCATGAACCGGATCGATCATTTGAACGGGCCTAGGTTTGATAGGTGCATGGCAGACAACAGTGATACATGGGAATCTTCAAGCTAGAATTGCTGTCTATTATGAAGCAACCTGGGGCTGCACAGGAGACTTGGACTGTGTTATTAATCTCCCCTTTCAAAGTCACATCTTCTCTGTGTGGTGACACAGCAACTGAGGCCAGCCAACAGAATATATAGACAGAGAGAATAAAAAATCAATGGATATGTCATTATGTTGTCTACAAACACATGTACATATACATATAATGTTATCCTTATTATAGCCACAACATTACATTATCTCCATTGCCACTGTATTGCTTTGACAACAAAGGGGTTAAGGTTATGTCATGACAATAAGGCGGTTTTCAGTATAAATGAGCTGGGAAATGAGATACGGGAGAAATGAAGCAAAAGAGGTGGAGAGAGATAGAGAGACCAATAAAGAAAGACAGAGAGAGAGAAGAAGAAGAGAGAGGAAGACAGACTATTGAAATAACAGAGCGAGGGATCTCCAGTCCACCCCCGCCGCTCAGTGATTGGTGTGTCTCCCACACAGCGGAGGGGGAAGCTCTATTCTGCATTGCAGTGGCTGTCTGCCTGCCTTCCTGAGGGTGTGTGTGTGTGTGTCTGTGTCTGTGTGTGTGTGTTTGTATACGTGCCAGTGTGTCTAAATCTAATTTCGTGGCTACAGATCTTTCTCTCTTAAATGTGTGTGCAGTGCATCCATGTGTTGGCTGCTTGGGTGTACGGTGTGTGTGTGTGTGTGTGTGTTTGTGTGTGTGTGTGTGTGTGTGTGTGTGTATACATGGAAAGATTGTGGCAGCTAGGATTTCCCAGCGTCGTAGCAGGTTTCATCCACACTTTCACACCGCCTCACACACATACACACTGATACATACTGTATGCCAACACGAGCACAAACATAAACATTACAAACACTCAGAACCACACTACATTAGATCATTGCAAGCACATACAGTACACATTTTTCTCCTCTAGAAACATTCACTCCAGCTAAAATATGCAATATGTGTAAAAACACACCCAGATTCTTCCCAAAAAGCTGCTTTACTGCACTTCTGTTGGAATCTACATTATCATCATCAAACCCAACTGCACCGCATACGTACAACACATTATAGAGTGTATTCTCCCACCACGTAAGTGTAGCATGCAACCTGTGTGAGTGTGTATTGTGTATACAGTAGGGATGCTCATTTTGAAAAATGTTCTTAACCGATTATTAACCGTTTACCCGACGAGATTTGTCCCTCACATGCAGCGGTGTACCAGCTGCAGGAGCACAACAGATACTGGTTGATGGGAGTCTCCAGTTCAGCGTCCGGGAGCGTTAACTTAGCAGCTACGATGCTGCGTGTAGTGTCGCGGACATGCAGCCACTTTCCCAGTAAAAGTCTCCACCGCACATTTAGTTTAGTTTAGCAGGTTGTCAGCTGTGTGTCTGCCCGGCGGAACTTTAGCGAGTGACCAACAGTGTGTGTGTTTGTGCTACGTTAGCAGCTCTAGCATCACCGGAGGCTTCGTGCTCGCCGCCGCACAAGTAGTCTGAGTAACTTTAGTGAGTTTCCAACAGACCGTGTGTGTGTGTTGGCGGTGAGTGTGAGGTTGTTGGTGGCGTTCTAGCTGTGAACGTAGGTGTAGCAGTGTGTGTACAGTTTATTTGTTGGTGAATAAATGCTACGAAACTACAACTCCTCCGCTCCGCTCAAGCGAGCCGGAGAGACCGGAGCCGACTTCCTGTATCCTGCAACTCCGGCTCCGTCCTTTAAGGATGGGCTCTTAAGGTGGACCAGCTTTTCTCATCAAAGAGACGAGCCGCTCCTCTGAGCCGCTCAGCTTTTGAATAAATTATTAACGTTTATTTTAACCGTTTAACCGATAGCGTTAATCGGTTAAAATGCTTAATGTCAGTTAACGGTTAAACGGTTAATTATTGATATCCCTAGTATACAGTATGCATGTGTGTATGTATATGTACTAGGGGCCCTTTTTTAATCGGGCAACCGCAACGACAAACGCAAATTGGTGGGTTTTTGGACGCACGGAGCGTGTGGGCGTCTCCGAGCTCATCTGCTATTTTGGTTCATGTACGTGCATCAGGGCAAAGTGTAAAATGTCTGGGTGAAGGTGAATATAGATCAGAGGGTGTGGTGATTAATAAATACACTCTCAGCCAGTTAAATCACTGGTCTCTGGCCCTGAAACAGCTCTACAATCTGCCTCTCCAGGATATCAGGCTGTTGTCTGAATGGTGCAGAGCAGCACCTAGGGCTGTGTATTGGCAAGAATCTGACGATACGTATCACGGTACAGGGGTAACGATTCAATATATTGTGATATATTGCGACACTGTAAGCAACTGCTTTTTCAGTTACAGCAACAAAACAGTGAACTGATCTCCCTCCAGATATTAGAGTAATGTTAAAAGGGGTCATGTTGTCTCAGCAGGTATCTCTCTGCCCCGTCAGAGGCTGCTCTTTCCCTCACATTTCCCCTCGCCACTCTGCTGCTCTGTAGCCGGTCTGTGAGCGCCACTGGCCAGCTAGCCAGCGAGCTACGCCCGCGGGCGATTGTGGAGCTTTCCAACACAAAAGGCAGATAAACACAGGTTCCCATTAATTTATAATGAATATTTATGTTGTGATATTTAAACAAACTATCCGTCAACAAGGAAATAACAGCTCCTCGTCTACGAGACCGGTCTCTTGAGAGAGCTCCAGCCAGCTCACAGCGGTCTGTGAGTGTGACTACCCGGCTGGCGAGGTAGCGACCCCAGCAGGCAGGTTGTGGAGGTTGTGGAGCTTCTAAACTCCGAAAACGGTGGAACAAATGTTCGGTTCGCCATCTAATATTGTAAAATTGTCAATATTCAAAATCTACATCAACATTTTCAAAAGTGAATTTAGTGATGAAATAGAAAAATGTAAAAAACAAGCCATTCTTGGCTGCTGTTGTTGTTGTTGTGACCATAGCCTTTACCATTCAAGCACTTTGCATTGTGGGATACAGTAGGTGAGGTAGACTGGTCCGTTGCATACGGAAGATGTTTGGCATACTGTAGATTTTGCTTTTGTTCGCATACTGTATACTACATGCTACATTTCAGCCAAATCAGTACGTACTACTAGTGTAGTATGCAGTTTCGGATACAGCCACTGACACGCTATCATCTGGTGGACAGGCGGGTCTATTACACGCTTTGCTGTGTTACCAGGTTGACTTCTTATTCATACCATTAACCTGTTACATTTTTGACATTGTTTATAATTTGAATATGCACCTTATAATTAACCAGTTTATATTTATCACACTTACCCTTAACCTGTTTACATTTCTGGCATTGTGTTCATTTTGTTTTTACAAGTTATTGATAATCTTTACTGTTCATATTTTGTTTTTTTGCGCTATATTTACAGTATTTGCACTCTTCCCTACTTGGTATTGTAACTGCTGTACAACAATTCCCCTTGGGATAATTAAAGTTCTATCTTATTTTCTTCCTGTATACTCTTCATGAAGCTTTAATAATGATGTAAGACTATAATGTGCTAACAAAAATTATAAACACAGAACAAACCAACAAGATAATGCTAAAGGTAAAGTAGCAAGAATTCCTGCCACCTTAAAAAGTTGTTATAGCTAACATGTCACGGCTTTTCAGAATAGACGGTTGTTGGTTCAACTTTGATCGCAGCCATATCTTATCCTATTCTGCCCACGCTGATGGGATAAAAGCTGAGTGAATGGCCCCGACCTCCCATGGGGGTCCGCAGCCTCTCAACCCTGCATGCATCTGCTCTCCTGCCTGCTCTGAAGCTCAGATCGTGGCCTTTAAACAATGACATGGCCCCCGCACACCCCTGCCAGACAGCATCAGTGACCTTCCACCTCCCCAGTAACTGTAAAGCCATGTGACAACTTCTGTGAAGAGAGCAGTAAACAGAGAGGACAAGATAGCCAAAGAGGGGGCGGCTAAAGGCTACCTGCCCTCTAAAGCTTCCTCTCTGTGTGTACAGTATGACTGTACAGTATATGCATGAGAGTGGCTTATGTGCACGGTGTGCAGGGCAAAGTATGAAAGGGCAGGTATGGGCCCTTAGCGAAATTGTGAAGGAATTTGATTGGAACGTCAGGATGAGGTTTTTCAGGACTCCTCTTGTCACATCAAAATCCGGTGGTATCTTCGATCAATGCTGGAGGGGCTGTGGCCTAATAGGAGACCACACGCACATCTTCTAGGACTGTCCAAAACTATTAAAATATTGGCAAATTATACAAAAATAAATTAAAACATTTTAGATATAGAACTGCCCTTAAATCCATCTTATTTTATACTGGGAATAATACCAGAGGATATAGAAGAGAATAATCAGATATTACTACTCAGAGTCCTACTATTAATTGCTAAGAAGATGATTACAGTCTCCTGGTTGAGGCCGCAGCCTACTTAATGTAACAATGTATGGATATTTCGGGGATGCCGTAGCTCACGGACTACCTCCTAAGGACACTTGACCCTGTTGTGTCATGTCGAAACGTGATTGTGCTGTACGACTGTACCTGTTGAAAGGAAATGAAAAGAAAGTAAAAATCTGTACCTGGCTGCTTTTAATGTTAAAGTAAAATTGTGTGCTAAGCCTCAAACTGCTCACTTCTGATAAGAGCATTCATTTACAACTCGACCAAAGATAACCTTGAAAAAACTTTGAGGAAAATGATGCCGATGGTGAAACAAACATATTGAAGGCTCTGTGGAGCTGACTTTGCAGTTTGTTCACTCGAGTCATCAAACTCCTCTCCCGACGGCACCCAATTAATTGCCTTCAAAATTAAGTAAACAAGAAAAAGTTGAGGCTCATTATTCCGTCCTGCAAGTGGCTGCAGGAATTAAGGTGGGAAGAAAGACAAGTTGTTCCACTCTTTGAGGGACAGTCAGTCTCTCTCACCTTGATTTCAATAAGAAGCACAGTGACGAAATAGATTTCACACCAGCAAGGAGAAACGCCACCTTATCAGCAAGGGCAGAGCAGCCAGCTGGAACATTCTTCTTTCAAAAATGAATGACCTTAACATTAAACAACAGAGGAGGGAACAGGAATACAACTCTGTGTTCAGCCATCCATTTGAATTAGCTCAGATAGATGAAGAAAATGCATGAATAACAGCAGTCTCACAGAAACGCCATAGGAGGGTAAACTGAAGAAAGTTCAGGTTAGAGACAAGACCGTTCTTACTTACTGTTGGCTGCAATTTAATCTATTTCATTCGTGTACATAGACATGAATTTACCTTTTTTTTCGTGACGCTCAGCAAGACTTTCAACAAAGTATTTTTCATGCGTTTTTCCTACTAATGTTCAGCAACACGTGACACACGTGTCAATTTCCTCAATTTTTCAAAATAAAACTACTTAGTTGGGTTGAGGAATAGATCGACTTGGTTAGGCTTAAAATAACTCCGGAACTGGCGTAACTTAAAGGTCCCATATTGTAAAAAGTGAGATGTTCTTGTCTTTTACATTATAAAGCAGGTTTAAGTGATATATAAATACTGTGAAACTATCAAAACACTCAATCCATGGAGAAATACACACAGCCCGTATTCAGAAACTGTGCATTTGAAACAAGCCGATTTGTGTCTATTTGTGATGTCACAAATCTACAATATTTAGATCATTTCACAGTTTTGAACGTAAACATACTAAATGTGTCCCAGTTTATTTCCTGTTGCAGTGGATGTGAATTTCATCAGCTGACAGGAAGTAAACATTGACCTAAACTGTTACCTAGCAACACAATTCTGTTGCCATTCTGTTGAAATGCGCTAAAACGGAGTGTTTCAGACAGAGGGTGAATACAGGTATATTCAGGCAGACAGTACGAGTAAAATAATGTGTTTTTTCAAATCAAAGCATGTAAACATGTTCTAGTAGAAACCCAAAATACAAGTATGAACCTGAACATGAGCATGATATGTCCCCTTTAAGTACGGAAGTTACGTGTCAAAAACTACTCTTCGAAAAGATCGTGGTTTGGGTTAAAATAACTCCGGAAGAGCTGTAACTTAAGTACGGAAATTATGTGACAAATAAATCAACTTTGACTTTAGGTTTCACGTGGGACACGAACACCGGTCTCCTGGGTGAAAGTCTTGTGTTCCCACCCATCCCACACTTACCCAGCCATCCACACTTACCCAGCCATCCACACCATCCTCCTCCCTACATGGCGTTCACCGCTCTTTATACTTCCCGGTTCACAATTACGTGGATTACATACAAATTGATTTTTGTGCTGACCATCACGAAAAAGATGTGAAATTCGTGTCTATGTACACATATCAATACATTCAATTTTGTAATAATTTCAAACTGCTGGGCTGAACTATACTATTTTGTGCCTGTTCAGCACTTTGGTCAACTGTGGATGTTTTAAATGTGCCATACAAATAAAGTTTGCTGATACTTTAAAATAAATGTCAAATTGATAGTCAATAAACTTAAATCAATAGTTAATATTGACAACCAATGAATTGATAATGTATAATGTTTACTAATTATTACTAATGCTATAATTTATGTAATTTTATCATTAGTTTGTGTAATATGAAATAATTAGTTTATATTCTATATTGTATCATAGCTAAGAAGAAACAATTACAAAACAATTACATTCTGAATACATTAGTAACTTATTTATTGACAGTTTATTGTTGCACACATTATAAAAATGTATATACTATATTAAGTATTGTTCATACATCTATAAAAATGACATAGATAGATGGACCAGAAACCGATTATTAACCATTGACAAAGTATTAACTATCTATCTGAATACTTTTTAGAGATGCTTTACAACATATTCATTACATTACCATTTAACAAGGTATTATAATCATCAGTTGCAACTTTATAATAGCCATCCAAATAATGTTTATAGATGGTTTACAAACCAGTTATTAACCAGCAACAAAGTGTTACAAATATCTGGTCCATCCATCTCTGTAATGTTTATAGATGTTTTACAAGCAGTTTCTTAAAGGTTTACAAATCGTTTAAAAAATACTTGATATAGTGTATAAAATGAATGTGTGCAACAATAAACTGTTAAAAGAACAGAGAATATAGCATTACTAATAATTTATAAACATTACAAATGATCATATCATTGTTGGCTAATAGTAAAGTAACTATTAACTAAAGTTTAATTAACTATCAATTGACCATTTATTAATGATGGCAGCATTACCATTAAGTGGTATTATTGCTGGTGCAAAGACAACCGGATAGCTTTCCGTTTTCCTCAGAGCCTATTACTAACGACAATGTTGTGACTTATTCAGACCATCAGGGAAAAGCAACAAATATATTATAATATGTTATAATATAATTCATTCCCAATGCTGCTCAGAGTAACCACAGTCCACGGGGTCTCTCCCTCTCCTCTTGGCAGTCTCTCCCTCGCTGCAACCGACACGACCACTAAGCTTTATGCAAATTAATGCGCGATGGTGTCGCCAATATGCAAATGAGCGCATGCCAACTTTTAGTGACTTTTGGAGCGAGTGCTAGCTACTTTCATTAGAAAAGAGTTGACGACACTACACAGGACACACTGCATTTTGTTTTCCACAGTTACTTCGGTTGTTCCACCGTCCGCCATTCCCTCTACTGGGGATAGTAACTGCAAAGAACTTACATTGATACTCTTTGGTAACTGCGGATAGCTACCGATAGCTACCGAGGAAAACAAACGTGTTATCCTCTTCCTGTTTTGGTTGCGCAATGTTGATGCACTGCCTTTGTGCCGTAAATGGAGCCTTCATTTTCTAGGGATGGGGAAAAAAAACTAATTCAACTAAACTGGAAAAACAAAGTTCGGAAACTTGTGTTTGGGGGATTATTTCTCTGTTGTTACAATGCTAATTGGCATTGTATTTTACATGGTTGGAAAGCCTGTTTATTTACCTTCGCAATGATTTCCAACTTGTAAGGATCATGCATTTGTGGGATGAGCAGCACCGCTGATTATGTGGGTAGCGCCCAAGAAAAATTTGCCAAAATGCTCCGTCAATGGTAAACAGTGTATTCTCCTGTTGGTATTGACTCTTGTTTTGAGTTGTTTGGTGGATTGGATGATTGAACTGTCTATCAGTAACAAGGAACAAACAAGACATATTGGCTATTTTACACTTTATTCATTTAATACACCGTCAGGAGCCTCAGTAGCGGTGGAAGATCCATACGCAGCCACAACAGTCTGGCACCTCCTCCTCATGCTGGTCACCAACCTGGTCACACGTTGCTGTGGGATAGCGTTCCATTCCTCAACCAGGATTCGTTGCAGGTCAGCCAACGAGGTTGTGTTGGTCACTCTAACACGTACAGCACACCCAAGCTGATCCCACATGTTGAATTGGGTTGAGGTCTGGACTATTGGCAGGCCGTTCCATTCTCTCTACTCCCACATTGTGGAGGCAGTCTGTGATAACCCTGGCTCTGTGGGGGCGAGCGTTGTCGTCTTGGAGGAGGAAGTTAGGTCCCAGATTGTGGAGATATGGGATCGCCACTGGCTGCAGAATCTCATCATATCTCCCTGCATTGAGATGGCCTTCAATGATGACAAGCCTTGTTTTACCAGTGAGGGAGATGCCCCCCCCCACATCATGACACTGCCCCCACCAAAAGCTGTTACTCGATCGGTTCAACAATCAGCATAGCGTTCTCCGCGTCGTCTCCATACTTTGACCCCGCCATCCAACTTTCGCAGACAGAACATGGACTCATCACTGAACATGACATTCCCCCACATGTTCAGGTTCCATTGTCTGTGTTGTCGACACCAGCGCAAACGGGCCTGACGGTGAAGGGCAGTCATTGCAGGCTTCCTGGTAGCCTTATGACAATACACTGTTTACCGTTGGCAGAGCATTTTGGCAAATTTTTCTTGGGCGCTACCCACATAATCAGCTGTGCTGCTCATCCCACAAATGCATGATCCTTACAAGATGGACATCATTGCGAAGGTAAATAAACAGGCTTTCCAACGATGTGAAATACAATGCCAATTAGCACATCCAGTTAAGTATGGAAAACATTTTGGGTTGCACACATTGCAGGAAAAGCAGAGCTAGACATCACGGCTAAAGCTGTGTGCTAACTCTGTCATGGACAACTGATGTTGTAGTATTGCGGTAACGTGCGGTCAAGCCGGCTGTCACTCACTTTCTGTCGCTGCCTCTTGGCCAGGTCGTCGTTGTAAATGAGAATTGGTTCGCAACTGACTTATCTGGTTAAATAAATGTAAAATTAATAAAATAAAGTCACTCGCATCTCCGTGGTCAAATTGGCCGACGCTACAACTGCATTCAAACGGCCCCGATGTGGACCATGGATGTATGAAGAGAACGGGTTGCTGGAAAAGATTTAATGAATAATTCCTGACAATGACTGATAAATTTTGGGACATCTCTGACTACATACATGCTGAAAATCCTACATTTTACTGTCTTAATTTAGATATTTTAAGTCCCTAGGAGTATATGATTCAAGTGTATGATTCAACTTTTTCCCATGGTCTATTGTTAAAAACGTTAACAAAAATCACAATCAATCGTAATATCTAATTGCAATATTTGTGGAATCGCAATACATATCGAATCGGCACCCAAGTATCGTGATTAGTATAGTATTAGTAATAGGTGTATCGTCCCAGCCGTATCATTTCTTACCCGGTGGCAGACGGAATTGCAGAGTGAAGCGAGGCATCTAAACGCTGATGGTGATTATTCTATAACCATTACATTGTGCAATCAACATTCACTTCATAATGACAAATTAAAGCAAAAAACTTGTTTATTGCCACTTTTAAGCTTTCATTTCAAATCCAATGTGCTGGCGTAGAGCTACAACAATGAAAAACATAAAAAAAATGTATCTTTCATAAACACATTAAATATAGTTCAATCCTTGTTTTCTGCAATAAAGAAACATTTCTAGATTAGACCCTTTCTTCCTACCAAAAACCTAAAAACAAGTGGACTATTGTAACTACAAAATCTTACTGATTAATTCAAAAGTTGTAAGAGGTTCCCCCATGCCCCCTGATATCCTTGGGTTCTTGTTGTTTTTTACATCTAGAGTCAAACACAAGGTGACAGAGCCTTTGCTCAAGTATGCCAGTTTATTACTATTATTTTCTAAATACTTATGGACTGCACTGTGTACAGTATTTGTCAGTAGAGTATTGTGCAATGTAGCCTCTGGCTAATAGAGCATTGAGCCCAATGCTGCAGAGCATCAAGTACGGTGATCAGTGAACAGTCTCAGCATGGATCGTGATAATTTTCAAAATCAAACTGGACATGTTAGAGCCGAGCACCTGAACTGTTAGAGACCAAAATACATAAGTCCCTCACTAAAAAAATATAATAATGTATCTCGCTGTATCCTATCAAAATATTGTTTTACCTCAATGTACCTAATACCTACCTAATCTCCTAGTTTCATAAAAGCCCTTCTAGGGACGGGTGTTGCAAAATAAGCATTTGTTGTGAACACTATGATGCATTGCATCAGATAGATGTTTTCAGTTTGTCTACTGTATGGATTTTGTGTCTGTCCCTACCAAATAAACCATAAATAAATAAACAAGGCACCAGTTAGACTTTTACATGGACTGATGAATAGACTCCATCAGTTTTTAGGGACTTTACACAAGCCTGACATGAACGTATAATCTCAGCTGTCAATGACAACCTTTATGGGTTTGTATATTATTTCACACGTACTGAGAGGTCTTTTATAGGGACGTAAAGCTGTATCATGTCCTTCTCTTTTCTCATATCAGTTGGTGGCAGTAATGCACCATAAAGGGCAGCAATACACCAGCGAAACAAGAGAAGAAGAGGACTGCTGGCTGATGGAAACAATGTAATGCAAGTTACATTATGGGCTTTGCAAATGTTATTAGACCTGTGAAATGCATCAACATGCACATCAGGCCCTCGGGATACACTAAGTGGATTTAATGTGAGAAATTTATTAAACAAAATGATGTTTCTTTATAAGAAAACCCCACAGTACCTTTAAACCTGCAATAACTGATTTACGGAGCAACATAATCATTCATTTGGAGTCCACAATTCACTCAGTTCCTGAGGGAACTGAGTGAAGAGTGTCTCTTCCTGAGATATCACATTCACGAAAATGGACCGGATGTATGGCCGGACGGACGGACAACCTGAAAACATAATGCCTCCGGCCAGAGGCCTAAAAACATTGTTACAGCACAAAACAAAATGACACAGGCTAAAGCTTGATGGGAAAATAATTCTATGTTTTGACCACTAGCAACTAACATGTTTGAGGAAGAGGAATTAAAAAGGAAGGTATGTTAAAGGTGCACGGGGATTTAGAGTCTTGATCTATGCTAAGTGTTGCTTACCCCAATAGAAAAATGACATTCCTATCATGATTCGGTATGGATGATATACTGTTGGTTAGATGTACATGAGTGGAAGATGGAGAACAACACCCAGAATGCTGGTGCTAAAGAAAGATGATAACTGCAAAGCAATACTACAAAGAGGCAATAAAAAACGCATCCTTCTCCCATGATGCTCTTTTCAATAGTGATGACAACTTGTGTTGCTTTATAAATGAGGAAGTGTATAGGCTACCACAGAATTAAACAGGCTCTGCACACCATATACAGCATAAAGTCTGTGTCTGGCAATCTTGTATAATCATGTGAATTTATGATTTAATAAAACCTTATGAATATTGCATTGGAGCTGCCACAGATGTGGAATTCGCCTAAATTAGTCAATGCAAGAGAAGCGTGCACTCAATAAATGTGGGATGTTTGAATGCAAGTTATAAAATTCTATATTTTACCAATGACTCGTCAGAGTTAGTGATGACGTGATAAGAAAAGTCAGCGTTGTTAGTATTTTGAGGGACTGCTTGCTAAACCCCTCCCCCGAACAGCAATTGTCCAATTATAGTTTAGCAACTGTAAGTAGGCATGGCAGACCTACAGAGATCATTAACATGTCTGGCTAACTTAGCCTACTACCTGCAATAATCCAGCACCATTTCCAAGGGCAAGACTTAGCATATTAGTTACTAACTGTAGTAGTTTATAAGAATACAGGTTACATTAAGAAAGGCCCGCATGACAAGCACATCCACTGTGTAGTATTTCCCCACCTCGTGGGAGCCGGTCCTGGATGCTAGCAGAGTTTAGGCTAATGTTAGCAGCTCTGTCCTGCAACCCCTGAGACCTGTTAGCTTTAGCCTCAGTCTTTTAGCATGATATGTATGCAGCAGTCAAGTGCATATTTAGGAACACATTTACAGAGTCACCAGGACCCATTGAAAAGTCAGCCAAACAGCGGGAGACACCATTTTCAACCAAGTCTAACTTTAACTAATTAACTAGCTAGCTATAGCTGATAAATTGTCATTTCAGCAGGTAAGTCGATGATGCTGACATCAAGGGGCAGGTTTTGTTTTTTTTAAAGTACTGAGAATTTTGAGTCGACCATCTGCCACCGTTTTTGTAAACGGCATACCGTATGTGAGAATGGAAAGCTTGACAGACAACAATTGTAAATATAGACGCAAGCAGCAATTGCGGGTTCAAGCCCTTTTGCGCTCAACAGAAGGAAGGAGCAATGACCGGACTTCGGGCTTCACAAAGCTGAGCAAAGTCACTTCAGTTGGTTTAATTCTGTCTAAAGAAGGAGTTAAGACCAATCACACACGTGTTTCATCACTGCAACGTATGCAGCATTTCAATAAGTATACACAGGTAGTAATAAGTAATGAGTTCTGCTATTTCCCTGCCCTTAGTGGATATGAACCAAACTTGGTGTGTATGTTCAAGTCATAGTGCTGGATATCACTTAGTTTAATCAGGATTTCTCAAAGACAACTTCAGTTATGACCATTTCCTGCTAAGCCCCGCTCTTTACGAAGACTTTTTGATTGATGGTGGCCATGTTTTTCTGACCAATCTTGCTCATTTAGAAAGGTTTTATACCAAATTTGGTGTCGATAGTGTCGAAATCTAATAAGTTCTATTCATATTATTGTTTTTCACATTTTTTCACAAAAACTCCATCATGGTGGACTTCTATGGAGCACATGTGGCTGGACATGTTTGTCAAATGTTTATGAAGCAGTCATATGACCTGACACTACAACATCCACTGCAGATATCAGATTTTTGTGCAAAGTTATCTACAGCGTTAACTAGCTTACAACTAGCTTACAACTAGCTTACAACTAGCTCTAGTTTACAACTAGCTCACAACTAGTTCACAACTAGCTTAGTGTGATGCAGCAGTACATTAGCTTGATGTTGCTATGGTGAATAATTGAAAGACAACTGATGCTAAACTTATAACATAAAGAACATCTGTTGAAATGCTCCGCTCAGGTCATCCTTACAGTTTGTACTCACCCTGACAGCACACCTAACACCAGGTTGAGCATGAAGAAGGAGCCGATGATGATGAGGGGGATGAAGTACAGCCAGTTCCACATGTTTCCTGAGGCATCGTTGGCCTAAACACACAAACACGCAGAGACAAAGAATAGGACTGTTAATGCTGTTGTGTTGTTGCAGGACAAGTCTGGCGTATATCTACATTTTTCTTATGTTCAACAAATCCCATGGAAAGACCAAAACCAACAATGTGTCAGTCCGTCTCTCAACACTTTCTGACTTCCTGTCTGAAGCTCTCAGCCCCAAACACATTGGTTCCTGCTGCAGATGTAAATTTAATGTCACGGTTCACAAATATATAGTTTCAAGTTTGAAAAAGGCTTAGTAATTTCCTAAAACATCTGGTCACTCTACTTTACTCAGTTACAGTACTCCGTTACTCAAACAGGAGGAAATAGTGCACACAGCTAGCAGGAAGCTGGCAGAACCGGATATGTCATATGAGCGTGCAGGGCGGTGCAGTCCCGTGGGTCTGATGCACGTTCATTATGAATGGAAAATAACTCTGGACTACTTATATTAATGAGGGCTATTTAAGTGTTCATACTGAGAAGTTGATTTACCTAAAAAAAAATTATATATATATATATATATATATATACGTATATATACATCCATGGCAATGGACTCATTGGCCTTTTCAGTCCAAAATGGCAGCAGCGCTACTGCAGCGCCATCTAGCGGCTGTTGCCAAAAAAGCACCAGAGTTTTGCCTCTTTGCTTCTATACACTTTGCTATGGGTACCCACGAGTCTCCCCTTTACAGACACTTAATGATAATCCCATCCCATCCCAATCCCATAGTCAAACTAGCACACTGACAGCTGTTGTTGCCTGTTGGGCTTGAGTTTGCCATGTTATGATTTTATGCTAAATGCAATACCTGTGAGGGTTTTTGGATAATATTTGTCATTGTTTTGTGTTGTTGATTTCCAGTAATAAATATATATATTTATTGCATAAAGCAGCATATTTGTCCTCTCCCATGTTGATAAGAGTATTAAATATTTGAAAAATCTCCCTTTAAGGTACATTTCGAACAGATAAAAAATGTGTGATTAATTTGCAATTAACTGTGGACAATCATGCGATTAATTGGTATTAAATATTTTAATCGATTGACAGCGCTAAACGAAACCTAATACAACATCACTACAAACTACACCTTTATCACCATTATATGTGAGAAACTGACAGAAAGGTTAGAAGTAAATGGACAAAAATACCCTCATGATCAGGATATTTATAGGTCTGTGAAAATAACTGTAAATACAAAGGACTAATTATCTTCATATACTGTATACATCCGTAGCAAATGACAAGGTCCATTGTCTGAGATACAGTGGATGGACAAAGTAACTGAAACATTATATGTTAAAGACATCTTGATATTATATGCTACATGGCTGAAAGTCGACACCCGTGCATGACCCCTTTGTGGTTCCAAACCATGGGCGTTAATGTGCTGCTACATGTGTAGCCTATATACTCTTCTGGTTTCAGACTTTCACCAGATGTTGGAACCTGGATGCAGGGATTTGCACACCTTCATAGGGTTAACCGATGAAGCAGTCCCACTCTGAAAGTACGCAGAAGGATGTAGACAGGAGTGCCCACATACTTTTGGCTAGGGATGCACTGATACCAATACCAGTATCGGGTATCGGGTCCGATACTGTGCTCATGCACTTGTACTCGCAAAACGGCTCCGATACAACGGCACCGATACCACTTTACGGCAGCATGACGTTAATCTCTCGTCACCATCTTTTGGGTCCTATCGCACGCGCTCAAGCTCCACTTCCCCGACGGTGCGGGCGAGATGAGCCGAGGGTGCGCCCGACCCCGCCTCAGCCGGCGCACGCCGGCCCTCACTTTCATTGCGCCACGGGGTTTTGCTTGCACCCTCTGACTCGCGCGTGCGTTAGACTCCTTTGTCCGTGTTTCAAGACGGGTCGGGTGGGTTGCCGACATCGCTGCAGTGAGGACAGTCTGGCCCGGTGACACTTTGGCCAGGGCCCCAGGAAGCACCTTCGCCCCAAGCCTTTCCAAGCCGACCTAGAGCCGGTCGCGGCGCACCGCCTCGTATGCGGGACTCCCCAGCCTGCCGTGTGTCGCTCACACCCTCCAGCTGGCTGTTAACGAGGGTCTTTTGGCACAGAGAAGTACTCGTATCGGTACTCAGTATCGGTGAGTACACAAATGTAAGTACTTGTACCTGTACTCGGTCTGAAAAAAGTGGTATCGGTGCATCCCTAGTTTTGGCCATATACTGTAGAATATGTTGATGATGGGTATGAAATGATATTGATATGAAATATTTATTGGTGCGGAGGAGAGATTTGCTTGCGAGTGTGTTTTGCTGTTGAAGCAGTAACGACAGAAGCAGCAGTCACAATCTGAGGCTCATGTTCTCCATTGTGACTTCCACCCAGCCTGAGGGCCTTCTACTGTATTAATGTTTACATAATTCTTTACAGCGGGCACTCACACTCGGATTATTACTTTGGGGTGGTGGGTCATTTGATTGCTGGAAATTGTCTGGTAATGCACTAACTTCCTGAAATCCTTTGTGATGCTTTCCCATCATTCGTGCGTTTGTTAATTTCTCATTTTGCATCCATAGATTTTCTCATTGTTTCCTCAGATAAAGGAATAGTCTCATTACTGTTTATTGTACTAAGCAGCACTATAATGCAACCTCCACACAATAGCGGTATTATGCAGCTTAATTAGAGAGTAAAATGCTTCCATACAGTATGGCATGCAAGACTCTGAGTACACATGACAGGAGAATACATAGATCAGTGAAGAAAAAATCAGAAAAAAGTCACAATATATTTCAGAGTCTTTTTCAAGTTGACTGCTTTTTTCAGTTGACATAGAATGTAGTAGATGCTGGAGGGTCATATTGACCCAAACTTCCTGTATCCATGATAACAGGATTATGGTCCCTGGTGGGGAGGCTGCAGCTGCAGAGCCTGGATTAGGTTGCCACAACTGGTTATGTCTCTCCTCATTCATTATATAGAGAACTACTGGATGTTCCCCAGAGGATTATTCCTAATGTTCTGGCTCACTACTTGAACTTTCACTAACATTACTGTCACTTCAACGACTGACTCCAAATGTCCACCCTCAGCGCTCGCAGACTTCTGTCACACTGTAAGTATCATGACGTGTTCACTGTCATCATGTCAAGTCTGCATGGGCTCTAAACCGGTAGGGGATGAAACACAGAGGTCACGTTAACCAAATATTTTCAAATCTTTCAAATCTGAAGGCCATCCGTCATTTTGATGGACTGGACTCGGAATGTGTCTGTGACTGCGGGTCACAGAGCGGTGCTGATGCAGTTTGATGCAGAAGGAACCCATCCTACGTGATTTCCTCCCAGTGAAGTGAGTGCTTGCAGGATTGAAAAATCCCACGTTCAGAGAGTCTTGTAATTACAGTCTCCAGTGTGGCAGCAAATCGCGGGTTTAGCCATCAGAACAAAATGAAAACAACCGTGAGAAGTCGTCTGTCCGAGGAAAAGACTGCAGGGGAAAAAAGGAATTGTAAATACACTGTAAATGTGTTGTTACACATGTGATGTGTTGTCACTGAATTTACACTCACACTGCACACTTCTTGGCAATATTGATAAGTAAGTAATCTATGCAAGATATGTGTGGGGTCTGTTGCTTTGATTATATTCAATTATTTCAGACATATTAAAAAAATATTTACATAAAAACCTAATGATCCAACTGCAGATTATAACAAAATTAAAAATTAAAGAAACAAATGTTTTGTTGGTAGACTGGTTCTTTTGCTTTTATTCCTGTCTTTAACATTGTCTCAACCACAATACTATGAATTATGGGTAATCATTCACAGTCAGAAGCTGTCTTTCTGGAAGTCCACAGAAAGTGAACTTTAATTATCTCGGAGACTTGATGAATTATGGGTTTGGTCAGCCTTCGGCAGTAGTGGACTTCCTGGTAATGCAAGTGCAGTGAAGTCCGAAATTCCCTTTAACCAACACTCTGGTCCATGTGGAAAACAATTTCTGGATTAATTGATGAAATTTGTAAGAAACATTCATGGTCCCCAGAGGACAAATCCTGCTGTTTCCTTTAGTCCCATCAAAATCTAACTGTCAGGTGTCCTTTACTGGGCACACTTTACTGACTCATTTTGGACACTCCATAAGCTTTCCTCTCGCACCAGCAAAATGTTAATGTTGCACCAAAGATATCTCATGATCTAATTCACAGATTGCTATAAAAACTGCTGAGCACATTCATGCTCCCATATTTCCTCCAGTGCTACCCTCGTGACAGACTTCTATTTTAGCCCCACTATGGGTAAAACAGGATTTATCCCTATAGACTAGGGCTGTCAATCCATTCAAATATTTAATCATGATTAATTGCATGAGTGTCTATAGTTAATTGCGATTAATCGCAATTCGCACATTCTTTTATCCGTTCAAAGATAAAACCTCAAAGGGAGATTTATCAAGTATTTAATACTCTTATCAACATGGGAGTGGGCAAATATGCTGCTTTATGCAAATGTATGTATATATTTATAATTTTAAATCAATTAACAACGCAAAACAATGATAAATAATATTGTCCAGAAACCCACAGGCAACAACAGCTGTCAGTACGCTGACTTGACTTGCCCCAAACTGCATGTGATTGTCATTAAGTGGGCATGTCTGTAAAGGGGAGACTCGTTAGTACCCATAGAACCCATTTCCATCCACATATCTTGAGGTCAGAGGTCAAGGGACACCTTTGAAAATGGCCAGGCCCAATTTTTTTCCAGTGTGTTCACTCTAGCTTTAAAACTGAGCTCGCTACAACCTAAAAATCGCAAGTTTAATTAACGCGTACCAGAAATTAGTGGTTAATTATTAATTTGCGTTATTATCGCGTTATTTAACGCATTGGCCGAAATGCAATCTGGGAAACCACCGGCTATTGTCTAACGATGATTTAGCTTTTTATTGATTTAAAATGAGCTTTTAAACCTGCTACTTGTGAAACAACAATCAGTCTTGTTCATTTATTTGTAGAGGCATATGTGCTACTTTTAACACATTATGTGCTCACATGTGCTTTTATGCAACATATTATATTCCAGTACATGAAGAGTATCTTTATGTGGAAAGGTGAAATCTATGTTTTCCCAAAACTAACACATTAGAGTTCTTCACACAACTTCATCATGATCTTAGTAGGCAGCTCACAGAAATTCCCATGAAGACACAAAGAATCTCCGCCCTGAATGGCCTCATCATCCATCTCTGCTCCCCAAAGTGCTATTTTTAAACATTTAAGCTCTTCTGTTAATAGTGCAATCAGACCAGTGGAGCTCATCTCAGGTTTACAGAGCTGGACCAATCACTATTTTAATTTATAAAATAGACATCCTGATGATGCTTCTGAAGTCATACCCGCTGTTACTCAGCCACTTAACCAGATTTCTGCAAGTGTTCTTCCAAGTGAGCACAAACAATAGAGCTCAACAATAACCGCCCAACTTTTTGAACTGCTGCGGTTCAGGAAGTGAGTTTCACATTAATTCACTCCATTGACATTCAGAAAATCCTGATATAGAGTGTTCAGCATGGAACCAAGCCAGCCAGCTACGAGTTGAATTGTGACCACAAATATAAAGGTACCATAAAGGTAAAAGACTGTGTATTGTGCAGTTATTTTGCATTCAGAAATCTGTCACTCAAATAAAATGGCAAACGGAGGGTAAATAGAGAGGTGTAGTCCCTCCAATTCCCGTGGACGAACATGGGGCTTATTTTGCAAAAAATATGAATGGTAGTCAATGGCGAGAGACAGATACCGTTTGAATTGCGCCATGAATCACACAAAAGATGTTTGTCAATTTAAAAGATAATTTTGCAAGTCAAGAAAGTCGCAGTTTGTTGTAAAGCTGTTGAAGTATCAGACTGGGAAAATTCATAATTAGAAAAACTACACACCCAAACGTTGCGTAAGTGACGTCTCTCTTGCTGAAGCTACGACGCCTGTAGGCTTTCCGTGGTAGTCGGTGTTACCGGTGTTACACGGTGTTCAGGCATACACCGACTACATTACTCGCCCACCGCGTCCACCGTCGTTTTCCGACGACGGACACTACAAACTGAAAGTGTCTGCTCCGTACGGAGTCTCAGCTCAGAGTAGCAGGAGTCTGATTTCACACATGGGGAGAGAGAGAGTTGACAGACGAGACGATGGCGGAGGATTTGGTGTCAAAGTGAATATTTTTAATTTAAACTCAATGCTATAAGAGAACCATAACGTTTATGAAGCAATTGCCATGCGGAGGACGGAACATTCACAGCCGGTGTGCGCAGCGCAGCGGCACCAGGTGGAAACATGCGGTACATGCGAGCAACCTGTTTCGCTCGTTCTTTCGCTTCCCGGCTGATAAAAAGACCAGGAGTCGCTGGATAAAACATATCAGGTAAGATAACGTTTCATTTGAGCGTGGAACATAGCTAAGTTAGCTAGCTAGCTAGTGTTGATGACGTATATTGTGCAAGACGAGAGATGTAGTTCACTGAGCGGTTTCACACAAAACGAAATGATACCACAACAAACCTACGACAATCTGAGACTTGACTTGCTAAATGATCTTTTAAATTGTCAAACATCATACAGTATGTGTAATTCATGGCACAATTCAAACGGGATCAAATAATTCTTTGTCTCTCGCCGTTGACTACTGTACATATTCTTTCTCAAATAAGGTCCCATGGGGGACACCGGAAGGGGAGGAACTTGCCTCTCTATATTGTATAGTGCATTAAAAAGGGAGTGATTTCAGATAGCTATTACCATTAGTATTACAAAGTGTTCATGTATGTAGCTGTTACCAATAAACATAACGGTATTTTTCATGTCATGATATTTTGTAAAATGAGGAGAACCTAATGTGATATCTAAGACCCCGTTTACACTTTTCATTTCAGGTGTCTCGTATCCTGATTAAATAATAGGAGATGAGATTTAAGACACTTTTATTTACAGTCAGCCACATATCACGTCACAAATCTGACTGCAATCCGTTTTGGTTTTCACGGGCTACATCAATACATGGATTTTCCATTTGATGACGAAGGCCACCAATTGGGCAGTCTACTTCACTACACAGACGACTGGGCGCAGGTAGTAATGGGGGGAAAGGAGTTGGGCGATCTTTGTTGAACTGCTGCCAGTGAATCCTTACAAGAAGGCGCTGTATTAGAAAGGTGGAATCATCTGTCATAATGTAGCTCTGAGCTGGAAGTGGCTGCTGAGGGCTGGGCATAGCAGTGCATTAGCTGGTGTCGGGGTGAGGCCGCCTCAGACCTTGGCTAACAGAAAAGAGAGAGCACACGAGGCAATAGAAAAGCCATTAGTAGCCCTGTTCTGCCCCTAGAAGTGTTAGCCCGAGGACAGCCATCAATTCAACAGCAATGCCACACCCATACTGCCCGAGAGACTAGACACAGACCAAAAAGTAACACAATGAACCAGCTTTATGGTTAGACTTGAACTTGCATCACTTTTGCGCCGGCTAAATGTTGTGGTGGTTATTTGTGTTCGTTCTCGGACAACACTAACCAGCTGTTGAATCAGAGAAGAAGTTGGACACGACTCTGGCATGACGGCGTGTGCACGTACGGTTTGTTTACAAATAAAAGTGAAAGAAAAAGGCCAGCCGTGCAGGAGTATCACGTTGTCTCGGAGAAAGATCAGCCACAAGAACGTTGTTATGTTCACTGACACATTAAGCAGTAAAACAATGACTTGCAAGAAACAATCACTGCGGTCTGGATGGGAACAAACCTTGTGTGTGCGTAATGTATCACTAGAAGCCTGTCAGTCCAACGAGAGTACGTTACAGTGGGAACATACTCCATGCCGTGCAGAAGTCTGTCCCCCATACCGGGATTCTGTCCCGGGTGAGCAAAGTGCAGCAGCAGGTCAGGGCGGCTCCGCCGTGGGTCCGTCCAGCCTGGACAGCTGAGGCAGCGAGGCTCTGAGCTGCACCAGCAGAGCGGAGCTCTTCATCCGCTCCCAGCAGCGTTCTGCCGATACGAGTCCACTAATCGATCGTGGATAGCGTCATTCTTTCGGACGGATACAAAAATTTAAATGAAAAATGCTAAAATGGGTCGCCAAATATACTTGGGCAGCCGTTAATAAATGGGCAGCTCACCCAAGTAAAGTCTATGATTGGAAAAAGAGTGGTAGGCGAGATTGGAGCAAATATGATTCAAAAAAGTTATTTTTATAAAACGGTCGCTATATCCTGACAGTGAATACATGAAACAGGTAACCTGAAAAAATATCATGTGCCTCTCTGTCCTCCGGTGTCCTCCGGTGCTCCTAATGGCGTTGGCAAGATTTCACAGACGGAGGAGAGCAACTGGGAGGTTAGGGTATCTTTTGGTAATTCGATTTTCCTTTCACAAACGGATATTAAAAAACAAAAAGGCGAAAAACACATTGTATTTCAATTTCAATTTTGTATTTTAAAACGAAAATCAAATAACCTCTCATTTTTTGTTTTTTAATATCCGTTTGTGAAAGGAAAATCAAATTACCAAAAGATACACTGACCGAGCCGAGCTGAGTTTGCCGTCCAGCTTCCTATGCGAGCCGTTACGTTAATGCCTATTTCTCACCTCAAATGTTTTCAGAATCATCTTGTAGTGTACTTTTTAGCTATAAAATGAGAAAGTTTGTGACCCGGTAGCCATGTTGAGATCTGCTGAGAAAATACAAAGCACCGCTCACATGGCCGCAGCACAGCCAATAGGAACGCTCTCTTTCTGAAATGACCTGTGATTGGTAAAAGTTTCCCGTCACAGGCTAGATTTTCTAAAGCCTGAAAACAGAGCCATGAGGAGGAGCAGAAGTCTAGTTTTCTCTCAGAACACTTGAATTACAATATGCTAAAAGGTTATTATGGAATTTTTGCCCAATGATGCCAAAATATGGTTGCCTACTGAAGCTTTAAATTGTTTCACAAAACAAAACAAAACATTTATTTTGGGCTGTGTAAGTACTGAAGCATTCTACTCATTGAGTAGGTAGCTGTATAGCAGCTAAAAGGCTTTTGAAGCAGTTATTTTTTTTAAAATAGAAAATTTTTCGAGTGAAAGAAGGTTCTATTAAATTTGAATTTGTACTCATTCAAAGACAGTGTAATGAAATGCTGAATAACTTTAAAACAGCTCAGTTATTTATTTGTTTCCCCGGCACAAAAGGAGAATAAATAACAGCAAAAAAAATCGGCCAAATTGTTATTTTAAACACCTGTATCAGTATCGGCCCAGAATTTCACAATCGTTGCATCCCTAAGAATTATAGTATTGGAAGAAATGGAGATTTCCTCCACTCAATACATGTGTAAGCACGCTGAGGAGACAGGGTGAGACAGGGTAAGACAGGGTGAGACAGGGTGAGACAGGGTGAGACAGGGGTTGTAGCAGTACTGGATGACAAGTGGCAGTGGATGCTCTGCTCTTTACTCTTGCCACCCTGTAAACATCCTGCTCCCCCGAGCTCCGTCTGATAGCATCTGAAAGTTTGCCTGCTGTTTACAGGTGAGTGGATACTGTGTCACCGGGGGATGGTGGGGGGAACCCGTGCAACTGACCCTAACTAGCCCTGACAAGCACTGGAGAAGGCTGTTGTAGCCAGCAGTGCCCTCTCATATGTAAAACAGGGCAAATACTGAGACACGGTGCGGGTCCTACGAGTGATTGTCTGTCTGAATTAAAAAAAATATTTTTACTTTCAATATTTAACTTCACGGGACTTCATATTATTTGGATGATTCAACACCGAATCTACTCCACTCTTAGGGTTCACTTTTTTCTTTCTAATCACTAAAAACGCTTACGGTACTGTATGTTCATCTCTAATGTGTACGTGGAATTTAAAAGGTTTTCTACACACACAGCTATGACATCATATAAAAAGGTCAAAGTGTATGGCCAAAAGGTCTGCCAATGAGGAATTGACAGTCTGAATTTTGCCCTCCATCCCCATCAGAGAGAGCACAGCTTTGGCAGAGACAGACGAGGGCCCGTCCGGCCATGATGGATGGCCACTCCGATGAAGAGGACACAGCCGGGGGTCCCACAGCGGCAGGAAATGAGACAGCCGTCACTCCTCCCTTGACAATTTAATCAGAGAATCCACCAATCATATTCTGCCAAAACAGGCCCGTGCGGTCAGAGTGCATTACCAGTCTGTCAGTGATCCAGGAGACAGGAAAAGGAGCTGTCTAAGGATGGATGAAGGAGTGATCTTAACCCCACAACCCTTACGCCCCATATGGACTAATTCTGTATCAACACCTCTGTCTTATGGGTATTCATCATGTTAACCAAGTTAGCAAACAGCAGTGGGAGTAGCAGCAGACTGAAACACACGCATCCTCCGTACTGTCTAAACAGACTCGACCACAGCATCCGGACCGAGTATTCGGTAGGGTTCACAAACCCTCCCATGGCTCTGATATCAGCCAAGGCCAACTGCAACCTTACTTCATTCACCCAGGAATACACTAAAAAGGTTATAAACACGTGTTGCTGTGGCTGTACGGTCTGGTCTCCTAAAAATTACGTTCCCATACAACAAAACTGCATTATCAATTACGTTTTGAGGGTAATCTGTCTGTTTTTGACCTATCACAAATACTTTTCTAATCGTAGTCTGCGGAACTCCACGTAGGAGTCCACAAGTGGACCAAAAAATTAATAATTAATGCAGCAAATACAGGTCTGATACAGCTTTAGGAGAGGTACAGGGTGGCTTCTATCAATGAGTTAGAATTACAAACTGTATTGTGTCCTGTGAATCCCTATTATGTGTGTAGGCAATTTGAATCTAGACTCTGTCAGTAACAATAAAAAATACTAAAAATACTAAATACTGAAAAAATGGCATCTTTAGAAGTAAGGGTTGAGTTAGTAGAATCACCCATTGTGCTCAATCTGCTTACGCTCTTGTTCTTGGGTAAAAAAAGAGTTCATTTGTAGCTCTGTCCAATACATGTGTAACGGTAACAGTGGGGAAACAATTATTTGACATCAAAGAAGCATCAAAGCAGTATCCTCTATCTACCACGCCTTTTCTTGCTCTCAGCAACCGAACTGCTATTGATCGCTTTCTACCTCCCTGCTCTCTCACTCCGTGTTTTTGTTTCCCTCCTTCAACCCTGTGAGGAGAAACACACACTGCTAAGCACACATTCTTTTCCCACTACAGCTGTTTAATAATTTAACCTATTGCATAATTGTTTCCTTAGTGTGATATAATCCTGACTTTATGCAAATGGAAGAGAGTTGTTATTTGTTTCATGCTAGCAGTAAAGCTGCTGTGTTGTGGTCCTAATGGGATCTGTGGCTGTGTGTGAGTCATCTTTCGCAGGCTCTTACGCTTGCCTCTAATCATCCCCCCGAGGAAGGCTGGGAGGGGAAGGAGCAGTCAGGAGGAAAAGCACAGTGGCTCAGCAATGATGCACAGGACAGACTAGCCAGTACATTCACAATGACACTCTTCCCACTGACTGCTTTTTAACTTCTTAGGCTGGGCACTACACCAAATATGATCAGAAGACTTCAGAAATAAAACTACAGTCATTATAAAGCAACGAACCCGATGCTACCATAACAGTCATTACATAACAGTTACTCTGTGCTGAGTGTTGGTTTCTAAAAGTCAGCTTTGAACAAAGGTAACTAATCTACTAAATGCGTGACAAAAATGTGTTTCCTGGCTGTATTTAAAGTAGAGCTGTCAATCGATTAAAATATTTAATCGCGATTAAGTGCATGATTGTCCATAGTTAATCGTTATTAATCGCACATTTTTATCTGTTCAAAATGTACCTTAAAGGGAGATTTTGTCAAGTATTTAATACTCAAATATGCTTGCTTTGTGCAAATGTATGTATATATTTATTATTGGAAATCAATTAGCAACGCAAAACAATGATAAATATTGTCCAGAAACCCTCACAGGTACTGCATTTAGCATAAAAAAATATGCTCAAATCATAACATGGCAAACTGCAGCCCAACAGACAACAACAGCTGTCAGTGTGTCAGTGTGCTGACTTGACTATGACTTGCCCCAAACTGCACTTGATTATCATAAAGTGGGCATGTCTGTAAAGGAGAGACTCGTAGGTACCCATAGAACCCATTTACATTCACATATCTTGAGGTCAGAGGTCAAGGGACCCCTTTGAAAATGGCCATGCCTCGCCAGAATTTGGTGTAAGTTTGTAGAATTATTTAACCTCCTTCCTGACAAGCCAGTATGACATGGTTGGTATCAATGGATTCCTCAGGTTTTCTAGTTACCGCCAAGGCCGAAGGCCTAGGATGGAGGTTTTGTTTTCACCGGCGTTGGTTTGTTTGTTTGTTTGTTTGTTTGTCTGTCTGTTAGCAGGATTACTCCAAAAGGCTGCGATAGTTTTGAATTAATTTTTTTGCAGGGTTGGGATGTGGCACAATGAACAATCCATTCGATTTTTGGTGGCGATCCGGTTCACGATACGGATTCAGTAATATTTTTAAGTATTCTGATCAACCTGAGCATTAAAACCACAGGGTATAAGACATGCGCAGTCTGACTGATGACGCGTCGATGACACATGACGCCCTTCTTCTGAGAGCAGAGAGGTACTTGTGTGGATGTGTGTGCGGAAGCTGCTGGCTGTCCGCGGTGAGAAAGAACAAAGCTGTAGCTGACGGGGTGAGAGACATGGTGCTTTAAAAACAGCATATTTAAGTGGACTCACATTGTAGAGAATGTCCACCCATCCCTCCATGGTGATGCACTGGAAAACAGTGAGAACAGCGAAGAGGATATTGTCAAAGTTGGTGATGCCAAAGTTGGGTCCGGTCCAGTACTCCTTGCAGGTGGTGCCGTTGCTGCAGGTCCTCGCCGGAGCCTCCAGGCCACAGGGGAAATCTGCTACTCGCTCATCTACAGCTACAAACAGACACACACACCATCACATACACAACGATACACTAACATGCTGAGGTATTTTCAGAGAAAGCTGGGGATGTTTTGTGTAAAAGTACCTTTCGTTATAGATACAGAAAAACATGCAATCTTATGCATAATATAATGGGTTCCACTACAATGATACACAAAGTGGCAACATTTAAGAGTACATTTGACATAATTTCGTCACATCCCTAAAATATATATACAGTATATATATACAGTATATATACACAGACATGTATGAACCTGAACCAGCTTCAGATCTATACTTCAGATCAGACAGTGTTTAACACCGGAATATTTTAGACCAGTCATTTTGTATCTTTAAAAAAAGGAAAAGCTGTGTGGTCTGCTAATTATCTCTTTTTTGATCACATATAATATCTTGGAGAAATAATTAATATATCATAGAAGTGGCACCCTCTTATAAAATCGTGTCTGTTGGTCAAAACGGTCAAAATGTGTATGCACATTGTTTGTGCTTTGTAGAAACCTCAATAAGTTACTCGACAATGGGGTTTTTTTGAAAGCTGGAGCACAGTAAACACTTTGTTAAAGAATGCCTGGAATAGCCGTATGTCCTTAGCAATAACATAGAGATGATTAAGGTTCTATCAACTTTTGCCGAGGTTAACACCAGGAAATGATTTATCCCTTGTTCTCCTCTTTGCTTACCTGTGTCTGTTCTGAAGCAGGTGCTATGGAACTTGCCCATGTAGAAGTCGAGGCCGATGATGGCGAACATGAGGATGGCGAAGAAGAGCAGCAAGCCGATCTGCAGCAGAGGTACCATGGCTTTCATAATGGACTTCAATACCACCTGAAGACCTGAGGCAGACAAGAGAAACATGCTTTTGAAAATTTGTATTTTATTAATTTGTTTGTCTTTATTGGAGAGCGACAGTTTGAGGACAGACAGGAAACTTGAGGAGAGAGAGAGAAGGGTATGACATGCAACAAAGGGTCCTTGAAGTATTGACTGATCACAGAGGTAGAGACTGTTAACCTTGTGAAATCAGCAAGATCGCCGGCAATCCCGACCGACTTTACTGTCTTTCAGAGGCTGCAGCAGCCTCAGTTTTAGAGCTAAAGTGAAGGTACTGGTAAGGTACTAGAAAACCAAAGGAATCCATTGGTACCAACCATGTTTTACGCTGCTCTGCTGCGTACAGCTGATCTCAACATAAACAAAAATACACGTGGATGATGGCACAAGCTGCACGGAGAGGGTGAGGGGCAATCGTAATCGATCATCGTTCAGTAAGTAAGTAAACTTACTTGGAATGCCGGAGACCAGTTTGAGCGGCCGTAGAACTCTCACTGCCCTCAATGTCCTTAGATCAAAATCAGCGCCCACAGTGGCCAGGATCCTGCACACACAACAACAGCATGGGATTAAGATTACAGGTACTTTTCATAGACAGAAGCTGTTGGTCTAAAACACAACTGCAGGAAAAGATCATTATAGGTGCTACATGTATCATTGTAAACATCATTTAATCACTATCAAATCATTTCTGAGGTTGGTAGACTAACTGTAAACACATGAGACAATGGTAGTGACAGTTGGTAAACTCCTGCACAAACTGGTACTGCAATGGTATCTTTATGCTGTTTCTTTCCGTTTTATGCACGGAACTACAGTGACGCCCCCAAAACGCGGCTAAAAGTGAGTGACCTACACTTAATAGTGTACCTGAACACACCCTGTGTAGATATAGATAGGACACTAAAGTTGCTGATTTGCTTTCGCTACACGGGCTGTGTAGACGTGTATTACTCAGAACACTGTCAGAACCCTGTACTACTGAATATAGTCATATACTCATGATACACATGAGTATCATGATATTATGTGTTGTGATACTGTATCGATTCCCCCAAACATTGTATTGATTTTGAATTAACCCCTTAAAAATCCGACAGCCTGCCGTGGGTCCTGGCCGCTGTTCAATCTTTTGGAGGTTGTAGCAGGCTCAATTTTAAAGCTAGAGTGAAGATACTGGCATCATAGTAAACTAAGAAACCTAAATAAACCTATGTCATACTAGCTTGTCGGGAAGGAGTAAATATCGCTCCAAAGTTACGCTAAATTTGAATGAGAAAAAACTGGCATGGTCATTTTCAAAGGGGTACCTTGACCTCAAGTTATGTGAATGAAAATGGGTTCTATGGGTACCCACGAGTCTCCCCTTTACAGACATGCCCACTTTATGATAATCAAATGCAGTTTTGGGCAAAAACCATACAGTTTTTGAATGCAGTATAAGTTTGTTATTTTTGCCTATTCTAAAAATGGTTTATTTCTGGTGTGTTCTTTATACTATGACAGTTTTCCTAAAATTAGATTTAAAAATTGCAATATATCACCTTGCTGTCAGTACAGAAATATATCGCAATATATTGAATCGTTACCCCTCTGACCCCGTATCGTATCACCAGATTCTTGCCAATACACAGCCCTAGAGAGAACACTGTGTGTAGCTTCAACTACTTAGAGATAGGATCGTTTTCATTTACTTCGGCAAACATAAAAGTGTACATTTCATCATCTGTGTAAACGTCATGGAAAAGCATAGTTACCATCAAGAAATAAATTCATTTCATTTCCAGCTGCCAAATAGAATCAAAATGGATATACAAAGCTTGGAAATAAAGTATTAGAAATAAGCCACCACCACTTGAAACAAGAATGAACAAAAGTAAATGTCCACATTGGTCAGCTTCACATTTAGTTTGATGATTTCGGTGGACAATGAGTGAGAAAGTTCTCAGGTGCTGCTCATGACAGGATGCATGGATGCTGACAGACACAGTGTTGAGTGAGTCACCCCTCACCGTCTGTCCAAGCTCAGCGGTGTCTGACATTGAGATGTGAAAACGCTACAAATATTTAGGTCATATTTGAATGTCACTCATGTCAGGATGGAGGAGCCCGCAGCTCACTGACATCACTCATACTATTGTTACCATTAGTAATATCACAGTCAGACAAGTCTTTTGTGGCTCTGGAGGAGCTTTGTCAAGTCTGAGAAAATAAATAGCATTTTGGCCGACGCCATCTTGGATTCTTTTGCAACCAGAAGTGACACGAGAGGGTGGAGCTAAGTACAACCGAACGCTGAATAACACATTTTTCAGGCAACCAAAATGTTAAAATTTAATTTCATGAACTGAAAACACACTGTGAAAGGGTTAAAGTTGTAAGACAAAAACACGGACAACTCCCACCCATACCGGACAACAACGTGGTAGCGACCTGTCAATCACAAGGTAGCCACGCCTTAAAGCATCCCCTGCTTTATGGTCTATTTGACTCTAAATAGGACCACAATTTACTAAATGAACATCATGCTGTATTGTAGAAGGCTTGAAACAAGCAATTGAGACCTTTTAAATCAAGTGAGAAGTAGGCTCATTTTCTCATAGACTTCTATACAATCAGACTTCTTTTTGCAACCAGAGGAGTCGCCTCCTGCTGGCTAGTAGAAAGAATTCAAGTTTAAGGCACGTCAGCTTCGGCTTCACTTTTCAGACCCCAGAGGTAGCCCACTGGATTGGATTTGAGAGCAAAAAATTTCAACAGAAAACCTGTATTACTAAATGCATACATGAACGTGTACTAGAGGATCTAATGAAGAAGCTATCCAGCTGCATCATGGGAAGCGTTGGATCCAAAAAGTCTGAATATCCTGCACTTTTGATTTTGACCATTCTCTTTTTCCAATATCTCTACGCCCATGAACTTAATAAAAGTGCAATACTAGATGACTGGAGTGACCCTTTAATCTTACTAATACTATTACCACAGCTCCAGGTACAACTTCTGCTAGTGTTATTCCTACCTCTACCACTAGCTATTTGAGTAGAGACATCGATTCTAATGCTCATAGGAAATACTTCTTTAAAGGTCCCATATCGTGCTCATTTTCAGGTTCATACTTGTATTTTGTGTTTCTACTAGAACATGTTTACATGATATAATGTAAAAAAAACAAAACTTTATTTTCTTAATACTGTCTGCCTGAATTTACCTGTATTTACCCTCTGTCCTGAAACGCTCCGTTTTAGTGCATTTCAACAGAATTGCAACAGAATTAACAGAATTGCAACAGAATTGCGTTGCTAGGTAACAGTTTGGGTCCATGTTTTCTTCCTGTCAGCTGATGTTATTCACATCCACTGCAACAGGAAGTAGACTGGGACACATTTAGAATGTTTACGTTTAAAACCGTGTAATGGTTTGAGTAATGTATATTTGTGACCTCACAAATGGACAGAAATCCTAACGGCTTGTTTCAAACGCACAATTTCTGAATACGGGCTGTGTGTGTTTCTCCGTATATTGATCGTTTTGATAGTTTAACAGTATTTATAAAGCACTGAAACCTGCTTTATAATATAAAAAGACATGAAAATCTCACTTTTTACAATATGGGACCTTTAATACGTTTAACAGATTATTTGATTATTGATCATAACAAGATTCTAAAATTATAGTGAGTAACTTTATGAGAAGAAAATATCTGCATTTACAGCAGGCTCAAGCAAACAGCTATGTAGCATAGGTAATTGTTTTTATATGATCAGATTGTGGGTTATACATATGTTAGTTAGCATGTAGTGATGATTTACTTTGTTTCCACTGAATGTCAATACTTTAACTGAAAGTCTTCTTTGACATGCTGTCATGTAGGTCGATGTAAAAAGGGCATCAATGGTACAGCAAACCTTATGCTGTGTGTGCATCAGTCAGGAAGCACAACATGTAGAACAGCAATGATCCCAGTGTGTTGTTAGGCAGAGTGGTGTACAGCAGTGGGGGGGGGGGACAGGCAAAGGAACAGCAGCAGTTCTAAATGTAAACGTTAATCATTCACAGCAGAAGTTCTTTATAAGCTTGACGTGACTCTTCCTGGCTGAGCTGCTAACTCTCTGTCTGTTTTCCCCAGAGGGGTTTCTGCATATTGCAGACAATTTTGCCCAAAATCTACCACTCTTCCTGCACCACACCATCTGCCTGCACTTCACTCTGTACAGCAATGACACTGGAAAAGAGGAGCGAGCATTCTCCTTTTCTACAGGAACAGGAATGTGTAAGGTAAACCAACCTTGACATTTACATTTATTCATTTGGCAGATGCTTTTGTCCAAAGTGACCTACACGTGATGTACGATCCACATCAGAGGAAGCCTTTGAAAAGAAGTGCAAGAACAAGAACTCAGTCTCATGTCCCATCTAACTAGGGGGTGTGACGAAATATCGTGCCACGAAATATCGCGCTATAAAAACGTGACGTGATGCATCGTTGAGACGAAAACCGAATTGCGATAACAGGGCATAATAGGTACTACATACATACGGGCTCCGGGGCTAAAACTGCAGCCTCTTCCTGCTGCTCTGCAAGGCCTATGGAAGGAGGCTGAATACGCATCATATCTTTGGGGTACAACACATGCGCAGTAAAAATCTGGTCTGCCTTCTCCGAAATGGAACCAACCGCAACGCACGGCCGCAGCTTCAGTTACACTGCGCATGTTTCATACCCCGAGAGCCATGTCCGCCCGTGACCCAGCCTCCTTTCATAGGCCCACACAAACAGTGCAGTCAGTGAACAGCTGAACAGAGAGTTGACGCCACGCCCGAGTGCTGTAAGTGCAATAAAACTTTGCAAGTGTAAAGCCAAGATACGTTATAACACCTGTTCAACCGCTGTTTACTCAAACAGGGCGCGTTAGCTCGGCGGCTAACAGCTAACTGTAAACACGTGTAAGTTATTTAGCTGAGTTGTGACTGAAACTAAAGCTGGCAGTAGGCTGTGTAGTCCAGCTAGGTTAGTTTGTCATGTATCTTACTGGTAAACTGATCAGCTGGCTGAAACAAAAGACGTATCGAAAAATATGTCTTCATGCGATTTTGGAAGACGAGGAGGATTCTGCTGACTGAATAAAGTTGGGTAACTTGTTCCACCACCGAGGGAGCACCCAGACAGGAGAAGAGTTTGGATTGAGATATCTGGCCTTGCAGTGATGGTAGGACTAAGTGAATGAGAAGATTCATAAACCTGAATGAGGGAGTTCAGGTAGGTGTGCTGCTCTGTAAGTGAGCATTAGTGACTTAAACATGAAGGGTGAATCCTTTATTTTATATTTTTTTTATGTGTTTTATTATGCTTGTCAAAGTTAACGTGATATTAACGTGATTTTTTGGTTGTAGCGGACTCAGTTTTAAGGCTAGAGTGAAGATTCTGGCATCCAATGAAACCACTAGTACCAACCATGTCATAAGATCTTGTCGTGAAGTAGGTTAAATAAGTAACGCTACAAACTTGCGCTAAATGTTGGCGAGGATAAACTGTCATGGCCATTTTCAAAGGGGTCCCTTGACCTCTGACCTCCAGATATGTGAATGTAAATGGGTTCTATGGGTACCCACGAGTCTCCCCTTTACAGACATGCCCACTTTATGATAATCACATGCAGTTTGGGGCAAGTCATAGTCAAGTCAGCACACTGACACACTGACAGCTGTTGTTGCCTGTTGGGCTGCAGTTTGCCATGTTATGATTAGGGATGGGTCATGATTTTTCATTTTTCGAATAGTCATTAAATTATAAAAAAAATCTTAAGAAATATATATTTTCCATTGTTTTAACCGTCATGGGTATGCTAGTTCCCAGTGATTATCGAATAGTATTTTTGCTTGGAATGCACATCCCTAGTTATGATTTGAGCATATTTTTAATGCTAAATGCAGTACCTGTGAGGGTTTCTGGACAATAATTGTCAATTATTTGTGTTGTTAATTGATTTCCAATCATAAATATATACATACATTTGCATAAAGCAGCATATTTGTCCACTCCCATGTTGATAAGAGGATTAAATACTTGACAAATCTCCCTTTAAGGAACATTTGTAACAGATACGTTACATATGGCAGTGGCATTTACAAAAATGAAGTATTTTATACAAAGACTCTGCCCTGTCTGGGGCCTCTTACACATTATGTTTTAGCTTTTAAAGTGTGTAGGAGTGTAGTGCTCTTCTTGTGAAACTCATGTTCTTCAGAAATGCTAATAAATGTGTCAGTCTGTGGTGTTCAGCTCTCAGGAAGTTCAAACCAAGATGGGGAGACCTCATCACCACCACAACTTTCATCTGAGCTACCTACAGCTGCAAAGAGTCAACAAGAGATTTTAGCTTGTCCCATATGACAGACCTCCTACAGTAGTAGTTTACTTTACCCTGGCTTTTATGGCTGTTATGGTATAGATTTATATAAATCTGTTCTCCTACATTTTACATAAGTTGTCTCCTTGACTTAAAAGCTGTGATGGAAGCACACCATGCTTCAATTATATGAGAAATTCAGCTTAATATTATGATAACTGCTTATGTTTTCTGTGAAACTAATTATTCATTTACATACAAAGCTTGTTAAATCATCAATGCAAGTTATAAGTGCAATTATCAGTGCAACAATTGCAGTGGCACATAATAAATATCTTACCTGCATTTTTACTAGCATATAAACAGTGTAGCTTGGATACATTAAAACAATTGTATGAATACATATTGACTGTCAGCAGGTGCTCAGACAACAAACTGTGTCTTCAAGACTGCCACATTTTGGGTGCGGGTAAAGCAGGTGTAAATATCCCTTTTCTACATGTTTATGCTTGTTGAACAGCTGGTTTGATAAAGTACTCTTATTGGCTTTTTACTTGTGAATCTTTTATTGTACTTACAGTAACAAGCGTAGCGGTCATTAACTGGAGTAAAACGTTATCTTTCACTTCACCTGGTTCACTGTCTCCTCTCACAGGAGGACAGAGAGGAGAAACTGCAGCACCACCATAAATTACACCAAAACATATAAAACTACCAATAAAAGAATTCAGATCCGGGTTTCGGGGGGCATCCCTATGTTGACACACTATATCCAATGTGTAGGTAGTAATTAAGTAAAGGAAAGCAATCTGTGCTTTTATGTGTGGCACAATATATTGTGCCACACATAAAAGCTTTCTTTTCTCAAACAATCAAGCTGTTGAATTGGGTTGCATGGCTTTGAAGATGACAAGTTTGCTGTACCACAAGTCATATGTTACAACACCATATGTTCTTCATGAACCTCATGTTCTAGAGAAAAGGTAATACATGTGTCTTCTGTATATGTCGTTTAGCCCTCAGGAAGTCCAAACCAAGAGGGGGAGACCTCATCACCACCAGAACTTTCATCTGAGCTACCTGCAAATTCAAAGAGTCTGGTAAGAATATGACAAGCCTCCTAATAGTTTACCCAGCTAATTAGAAATGACCGTAGTGAGTAAGTGTGCAGCTACACTGAGATTGCACTATGTTTGAGGCAAAATAATTCATTAGTTGTTGCGTGCAAGCTGTAGGCTATCACCATGCCTGAACCTACTGGAAAACACTGTCTACCCATGTGCAACCCCTCACATTTTACTTTGCTATTCTTACCAGTAGGAAAATCTACTGCTTTTGGAACTATAAGCATGTATCTAAACTTGATATCTGCTTGTCTGCAGCTCCTTAGCTTTTTCATAATGTACAGGTTTGTGTCACAGTGAGTTAGACTGTTGTTCCAACACACAGAAAAAACAGCAAACATGGTCCCAACCATAGATTCATCGCTGTGTTGTTAGTGTACTTTTACTCCACACCACAAGGGTTCATAAGCACAGGCTGTTCTTAAAACATGAGCAAGTAGGGATTGATTTGGCATTGTAGGAGATAAGCTCTCTTTCAACAAATGTTCTGGAAGTTACAAATCATGTTTAATATCCTTTTTCAATGTGTTACAGTAACTACTTCTGCCAGTGTTTTATATTGTTTTTATCTCTATAGGACACAAGCCTAGATGAGAGCGACACAGAGATATGCACCCCTGAAAGGTCACTCTCTGGTGTTGGTGCTGACCCAGATGTACCACCCCTGAGAAGAACTGACAGCATATTTGTAAGGTTGCATCATGAAAACTAGTGAGACGCTACACTTTTACAAGAGAAAATAAACATAAAGAATATTTTTGTCAACAAATCTCATGTTTAGATCCAAACCAACAATACTAACAAGTATTATGTGTGTAGCTCAACACATTTAGATTTGTTGACAAGAAGAAACATTTTGACGATTGACAGCCAAATTAGGGATGTTAATAATTAACTGTTTAACCGACAATATGAATGTATGGCCCTCTATTAACCTTGTAGCTGTTAACACAACTCTGTCGTAGCCTTACCCTAACCCTGTATGGCAGGTTAATGGTCGGGTTCAGTTGCCCAGGTTTTAAGGGGTCTCGTAGAACATGTAAGATTTTCATTCCTGGTTAATGTTTCTGGCAGATAATTTAGCTATATTTGTAGATTTCATTTCCAGCTGACCAAAGAATATCTGGAATCGATCACCAAGGTGTCTGATGGATCAGAAGCCTCTATGAGCTGCAGTGAAAGCAGTGGTGATGAATATAGTCCATCAAAAGACAAGATTCCATTAATGAAACTGAAGATGTCACAGAGGACGTATAGAAAAAAGTTCTTCTAAAACAGGTATTTTTACACACTAAGTGCTCTCCTTGCTATTTGCTAGTTACCTGCTTTTACCTAAAAAGGGTTGCATTACATTGCTTCCAGTAAACTTCACTGAGAACAATAATGGCAAAACAGCATCACTGATCTGTTTTAACCGAATATTCTCTGGTTTAGTTCAGCTAAAAACACTAAAACACAGAATCCGTCAGCATGTTAGCGTGTCGTTCTCTACCGAGTCTGTTTGTAACCTACAACAGCAACATTATCTTCACTTGTTCAACTGACTTTAGCAGTTTAGATAACAGACACCTGGCTGTCCTGCTGTTATTACAGAATGTGAACTAATCACAGACTTGCCTTGTTAATGACTTGCGATGGTGCACCGCTGCAGTTCACGGCAGTGCAACACTGAGTGTATATTTGCTGTTATTTTTGGCATTAAAAAAAGATTTCTTTGGCTTGGCGGGGGTTCCCGGTGACCTGGCAGCCCACCAAGCCTGTACAACTATAGGGGAAACACTGCATTGTACACTGAATTATTAGCTGAGGTTTTGAAGTCTTGTTATATATGGCTTTCATTCAAACAGTGAAGCTGTGTTGCCAGCTAGTTGTCAATTTATTGTATTAATATACTTATCATTCATTATTTTAACAGTATCCTCAAGATCTAAGGAAGGACAGCGACCTGAGTCTGACCGTGGTGACCCTAAAACTGGTATTTTTACACACTGAATGAACTCCTTGCTGTTTGTTAGTTACCTGCTTTTACAAAAAGGGTGGAGTTAAAAGAATAATGTGCTACCATTCTAATATTCTACCTTGTCTTGTTTATGGCTTTATTAGTCTTTAATTCTTTAATACAGCCCAGTTTAACCTGTCACTCATTCACTTGTGCATCCTAGGCTGATTGAAATGGTCTCGATCATTGGCTACTTTTAGACAATTAGAGTAGACTAATAAAAACCTGATGTTACCTGCAGTTGCTCAAAAGTCAGATTTCTCTCCTGCCTACAATATATGATTATTTTCAGCTAAGCACAGGCATATTTTCAAGTGGATTTAAGCCAATAGGCTATTTCCATGTGTATAAATGCAGTCATTTTAAGTTTAGAGTTTATGAAGAGACTGCGCTGCTTCTGAGGTGGGCAGGTTTTTGCTGAGCTATTGAATTTGATAAGTTCAGCTGTAGAAATCTTGTAGAAGTCTTTTTACTAGGTCTACTAGTACAGGAGGATAAATACACCGCGGTCAATTGAAGTTAAGACTGATTAGCTTATTTTAAAATCAACACACAGCAGCAGTTGTCTGTCTGTTTTGTCGACAGTAACGTAACATGGCACTTTAGTAATCGGGGTATCTGCCACTGTGAAGTTGTCCATGTGTATTAACTTTCCTGGTACAAACTCAACAGTTGACCTTGTAAATAAGATGATTTCCACAGCTGAACATATGAAACTCCATGATTCTGAAAACCTCAAGCGCTGCGCAGTCTGTTTGTGGTAAATGTATTGACTTAAATCCACTTCAAAACATGACATGCAGATCTGAAAATACGCATATACAGGACTGGGTGGGAAATCTGGTTACTGACCAACTGCAGGTAACATCAGGTTTTTAGAGTCTCAGTAAGAGATAACACATCTGTACTCACAGCAGGTGTTAATATAGTCCGTCTCAACACATACCAAATATATATGAGGTTGGGTACCACATCCGTCATTGCAACTGATGCTGTAAAAAATTAGGTTACCATGCTGTTTTTTTAAAAAGGCTTTGACTTAGTATCAGAATATCAGCTTTCTTGATGAAATCACACATTTGATCAAATTAATACAGTAAGACTGATTGATCACTGAATAATCTTATACATTGCTACACCCCATCTACACCCTTGATTGTCTTTTACTTTTTATCTCCTTCTTTCTTTCTTAGAAACCTCAAAGAGGAGGAGTTGGTCATTTGTGGAGGTCCACGCTGTGGAAAAGACACTAATGATATATATCTTTTTCTCCCCTTTTTTTTTTCCAAAAGACGGACGATACAATTTACGAAGTGAGTTGTATGCTGTAGCAGAAACAAACATGCAATTTATTTTCAGATGGACTTCAAGCAATATTTAAATCAGGGAAGATTAAATAAATATTATTTAATAACACATATGTTTCTCAACTGAAAGCAGGTGAGGACTGACATGATAACATAACGATATATATAAATGGTTAGTTCAATTTGTGAAAGAATACAGTGTACATAAATATATCAATGTATGTTTTCAGGAGGATATGCCTTCATAATTTCAACAGCAAAAGTATTTATCAAACCATGAGCCTGGGCGCAGCCTGATAATGTATAAACTCAAATGACATGAAAGAAGTGAGTGATGAGTCAAACAAATTAGCTCCATTATGAGTTAATAAAAGCTGTTTGCTTACAGCTCCTGCCTGAAAAAGGCTGAACAGGGACTACCAGTTCTTCTTTCAATGAGATGACTCAATAGCAGATGGGAGGGGGTTACCACATACACTGCCAAATAAACTCTTGTCACATGGAAGTACAGTAAACTGAAAAATCAAATGCTCTGCTCTGCAGACTCAGCGCATCCATCTGCTATTCAAAAGTTTTTAAAGGAGCATTGTGTAGGATTCAGTGGCATCTAGTCGTGTGGCTGCAGATTGCAACCAACTGAGTAGCCCTCCGCTCACACGCTCAGACTTTCCAAGACTGCGGTAACGTGAGTCGCCATGCACAAAACCGTGGTAACGCCGTCCGCCTCGCTCAGAGGCCATCATTACCATAATAACACTACTTGAGGAGCAACTAGGGATTTTCCTAATTAACTGTTTAGCCGTTAACCAACATTAAGAATTTTAACTGATTAATGCTATCGGTTAAACGGTTAAAAGAAATTAGGGATGTTAATAATTAACCGTTAAAACCGTTATTAAAAACATTTTTAAAAGGTGATTTTTCTATCTTGCAACGCCGGCTCAGACTCTCTTAAGGTGGGCTGTTAAGGTGGACCAGTTTTTTTCCTTAAAGTGACGAGCCACTCCTCTGAGTTTTGCTCAGATTTTTAACTAATCTGCAATATTTCTTTTAACCGTTTAACCGATAGCATTAAAGTGGCAATAGGCAGTATATTTTTGGCATCATTGGACAAAAATTCCATAATAATCTTTCAACATATTGTAATTCAAGTGTTCTGAGAGAAAAATAGACTTCTGCACCTCCTCATGGCTCTGTTTTCAGGCTTTAGAAAGTCTAACCCGTGACGGGAGACTTTGACCAATCACAGGTCATTTTTATTGAGAGAGCGTTCCTATTGGCTGTGCTCCGGTCATGTGACTGAAACTTGGTGTCATTTTACAGCTAAACCGTGCACTACAAGATGATTCTGAGAACATCTGAGGAGAGAAATAGACATTAACGTAACAGAATATTGATTCATATTTGATCAGCGCTGCTTAGTTTGACTGTTTGGTTGGAGTTTGTGAGTGATTGACAGACGGCTCTCATAGACGGCAGCTGGACAGCAGATCTCAGATCAGCTCTTACTGCTTGTTTTCCTCCGGTCTGTGAAATCTTGCAGATGCCGTTAAGAGCATTGGAGGACACAGAGGCACATGATTTTTTTCAGGTTACCTGTTTCATGTACTACTGTCAAGAAATAGCGACCGTTTTCTAAAAATAACTTTTTTGAATCATATTTGCTTCAATCTCGCCTACTTGTCGGTCAATGAGTTGAAAACCCTGGAAAAAGCTTGTAAGTGGACCTTGAGTCAAGATTTTTTTGTCAAACTACTATATCCAAAGACAAAAATGAATTTTTGCATTCAATCACCTTGAAAGTTTGATTATCTGCTCTGAGCCAATAAACAGTGTATGATGTTTTTATTGCTTTTTTACAGGGGTTACGTGCGGGACTATTTATTGGCCAGGCACAGCGAGGCCCTGCATGGAATTATGTTTGTGCCTCAATTCTATCATTATTATCATGCATAATAATTTAATTTGAGCAAAATGTAATTAATAAAATCAGCCAAATGGAAAATTGGACGAGGCCATTTCTGACTGGCTGTCAAAACCGATTGCTGATAGGCTTGCTAGGTAAGCTAATAATAATTTAATTGTAAATCCTCTACAAAATATAATTAATGTGCAGGCAAAAAAATATTTTTTCGTTCTAAATGTCCCATTGCATGTTCAGAATTGAGGCACAAATATAATGCCATAATATGGCACTGTCTGACAGACATTTTCAAGACAAATACACTGAAAAAAAAAAACAATATTCAGCTCTCTACCACATTAACTATCTATATCAATATTTAACGCCAGGACGCAGGGTTCTGTTATAAGAGAAGCCAGTTTACAGATAATAGGCCTTCTCAGCAATCACATGGGGTCAAATCTATTGCAGACAACAAACACAAGTTTTGACCAAATTGCAACAAGACATGTTGAGTTTTGTGTTTAAAAAAAATAATTCCAAAACTTAACCACAAACTCAAGCGAGTCAAATTATTTTTGAAAATCCAACTGAGAAACACTTTATGGATAAAATAACCAATGATTTATGGCTAATCCACTAAATTAAGTACCTGTTGAATCAACACTTTCCATCACATTGATACAACAGTGCTGCTCAATCATTTTTGGCATTACCCACAATGAACTAAATACAACCAGAAATGAACACAAGTATGAATGGTAGAGCAAAATATCTCTCCCCCTGTCATTATATCACAATCCTTACTCCAAAAAAATACAGTTCCAGCCATCATTTAGCTTCTCCCAGCCCACCCTACTCCCTCAGCCATGGACCAGACAGCTACTGTACCTATCCATCATCCCAGTCAGACAAGACAGAAGGGAGGATCCCAACAACTCATTATCAACATGGACAACACAAATCAGAGGTCACTTACTCAGTGCAAGCTCTGCAATCACACACCAATGAGAGAAGAGAGAGAAGTGAAGAACACAGCAGACCTCAGTAATACCAGAGAGAGAGAGTGGTTGCAAAGAAGTGACACTGGCGCTACTTTGTAATTTATTAACTTTAATTAGGTTGATGAATTATACATTTACCATTAATGACTGCCTGAGTGTGCTTATGTCAGCCGTTCTGTGCTTTACTTCTAAATACTGATACAGTAGTACCAAGGAACTCTATTGAGTTATATTGAATGATAAGTGAAGCTTAAGAAGCTTAGGCTAGTTAGCTAGAAAGGCTAGTGGCGCAATATCAGCTACTGCGTTGATAGCCACTTAACTACTCTCAACGTATATACATTCGGCGTTTCACTGGCTTGCAGTCCTAGGCTCTAGTTTTTACAGCACTATAACTTACAAACACACTTTAAACCATAAATCTCTAATTACTACATCTCTTTTCGTTCCACTGGCTTCTTTCCAACCTCTCCATTGCGCAGCTCCCTCACTTCTCTAGCTCAACCACCTGCTCCTTGCTAGTCCCGCCCCACAGCCAATCACAACCAGGTAAAGTGACATGACACATAAACAACCAATTACATGTAATAAAATTAAACAACATAGGTTGTACTCAAAGTAAACCACATGCTCACCAAGTACACTGCAACCAACCTATTTAAAGTGACACAACATACTGTATGTGTATATTGAACTGAACATGTAAATATTAACCAAAACATATTTATTCTGAGCAGAACCACCAGGAAACTGGTAGTAGACCAGGAAACCAGCCACAATGGCACTCAGGGGCAGAACAAATTGCCCTGGGGCTACACATACATTTGCATAAAGTAAGCATATTTGCCCACTCACATGTTGATAATAGTGTTAAATACTTTTAGGTACATTTTAAACAGATAAAAAAATGTGCAATTCAATTGCGATTAATTTGTGATTAACTAGAATTTTTGTATGCTCCATGTCCCTTTATTTATTTAGTTTTAGTTATTTCATTTTCAACCTCTGTAGCAGCCATAGAAATAGAACACAGCAGCGGAACGGATATTCCCATTCACATCAACGTAGCGGATGGTCAGCATCCGCTACTTTGATGTGAATGATGATGTGAGTAAACGAGCAGTGGAGTAGTAATGTTACGGAGGTATAGAGAGCCGGAGTAAATGAGTCAAATTGAACAAGATAAAGCTTCATTCACACACTCTTGTCATAGCGGAGGAAGGCACATTGCTATCTCCAGATGGGTGACGTCTTCTGTAACCAGTGTAGCATTGAAGCATGGTGGAAATGGCAAGATAGCTAGCTAGTGGACAGCTGTCTGGTTAGTTCTTGGGCTGATTCCGTGATTCTTTGGTGCTGCACTGATTACGGAAAATGAGCCGAACAGCGCCGGGTCTAAAAGGTCCCTTCACCGCTCCGGAGAAGCTACCCAACTAGTCAGCCAGCTGTCCTCGGGAGTTTCCTCCATTCTCTTCTCGGCGAGCTGCGACCACACTTTACAGCCCCACTAACGTGTATTCTGTTGTCGCCATAACAACAAACAACAATCGCCATTTTCACCCTTCTACTTCTGTTTTATTTCTATGGTAGCACAGTGCTATGTGCAAATAAAGTTAACGTGCAGCCCTGCATCATCAATCCACTTGACGAGGGCAGCTTCAACCATAATATGATGAAGCCTGGAGATGACGGGGTGGAGGCGGGTTGCATCGAGTCGCACTTAAATGACAACTGATAGCAGCAGAGAGGAGAACAGTTTAAAATCTGATTGCAACGATATGATTGGCTCATGAAGAGCGTGGTAGAATCTGTTCTGTTATCTAAGAGTGAAACACCCACAGTCAGCTGATAGAGTAGGAGCCAGTAGAGAGAGAGAGAGACAGAAAGATTGTAAATGAGAGTGTTAAAAGGGTCTTCCTGTCTGAACTTTCACATAAGCTTCATTTGGATCAAACGGAGGAGGAGGGGAGGCGGATATTTTGTCCCCTGTATGTGAAGTGTGAAAATGTTTAGCAGGAGTTATTTGATTTCATTCTTGTGGATTTCTTAATGTAGTACTTTACTTCATGAGGCACATTGAGTCTACGCCTTTCGTATGAAATGTGCTATATAAATAAAACTTGATGTATTCCATTATTAGACAGGGTAACAGGTAGTACAGGTGAGACAGGAAAGTATGGAAAGAGAGGAGAGAGAGGAAGAGAGGCAAAAAGTCTTAAAGCATTTTATTAAACGTAATTCGACATCTTCAAATGTGTACAAATATGTGTCTAGAGCCCTTCTCGTGTCAGCGGACAGGCTAAATATCTTCCGGCAGCGGAGAATAAAACCCATGCACTTCAACACCGCTGCTGTAAAAAATCCTAGGAGAAACACTGTTGTTACAATATTCCTTTCCCAGTGTGTCCATTCAAGATGTTTTAGTGGGCCTTACTTGCTGAATGCTTTGATACAAACAAAAGTATTTGGCATCGGGCATACAAGTGCTTAATATGCGGCTCATTGTCTATTTCATTTGCCAGTTTGTCCAACAACTCATTCAACATGAATTACAAGTCCATTATTTGCATTCCAAGGGAGGTTCACTGACTCTGTAATTACTACTGTGTAGGAAAATCCTCCATGTGCAGACACATACACACACACACACACACCACAGGGTTTTACATTAAGCATGGCCCGATGGCCCCTGGCCATGTACTCTGTGGCCACCAAATAGCCCCCGTAGGTGGCCCCCTGTGGACACGGAGTTTTATGAGGTCTCCCTTGAGAATGAGACCGTGTGTCTCAATGAGATTACAGTCCGTGTCCTAACCATAGACCGAATGCGACGCAAGTGAGCGTCAATGACAAAATCAGTTTGATTGCATTGTTTTCTAATGTAGTGTTCTAACTGGCCGCAAGTGCTTTGAAAATGCTGCAATGGACGGGGATCTTTAGGGATGCGATCAGGAGATTGGCATTAAAGCTTTCTAGTCACCGTTAGCTGTTAGCTGTTAGCAGCCAGTAGGTAGCAAAGTCCTGCTTGGCTAAATAACGGAGCTAACAGCTAACATTAACGGCGGTTGCATTGAGATACATTATGTTGAGGTAAATTATAACGTTATCATGATGTGTTCGAATGTAATCTTGTAAAATGTTGTTTTCGGTCGAGAAACTTGAATAAATCCAGCTGTTTGAAGGAGATGTTTTCACGGCGATATAAAATAGATAATAGAGAGGGAATTATTACCTTTTTAGCTAGCTTATAATATATCATTTAAACTACTAATGTCAAGATTTCCTTTAATCAAAGCATATTTTTAAATACAAATACAATCATTTATTTCCTAATTATTTGAATTGTGTGTTTTCATGCAAACAAAGATAGAGTTAAGTTTTCAAATTAAATAAATAATTACGTCACAGCTAAAGCCCATCTGTTTTCCAATGAAAGTAGTGAGCAGCAATAGCTCAAAAGGCCCTAAATCTAGCCAGGAAGTAGCCAATTCAGCAACACTGACAGTCCGTCCGTTCAGGCCTCCCTCCGAATCCACTTCCACAAAATGATCATTATGGACATAAACAACAAACATGGCTATTAGTACTCACAGCTGTCAAACTAGCAGCTTGTGGCGATGAGTACTCGGGCAGAGTGAGCGCATGCGGGCAGGCAGGTAGGTAAACAAGCAGGTAGGTAGAGAGGCAGGTAGGCCTTCCAATCATTTCATTCAGGCCAAAGGAAATGATTGGACGAGCTTATTACAGTCCTGCGACAGCCACAAATGTACACAAATATAACAAAAACTGTTTCTAATATACACCCTAACTTAAAGTAAGGCTGTGTTAAGTTGCGTTAAGTTGCCTTTTCTGCATTGTGTTTACATAAGTTTACATATTGGGCCACCAAAAACGTACAATGGCCACCAAATTTAGGGGCTTGGTGGCCCGTGGGGCGAGTGCTTAAAAATGTTAGCGTGTATCCCTGCACCTTACCGGCCCTGTATTCTGTGACGCAGGCAGAAAGTACACAGTCAGTAGGGGTGTCACGATTCTCCAAATCCACAATTCGATTTGACTTTCAATTTTAAGGCCGCGATTCGATTCGATTTTCGATTTAAACATGCCATTGTTAGTCTATGGAGTCTTGATTCATAAAGATCAACAGAGCATTGGTTTCATTCCCTGACAACTGTTATTTACACTTTCAAATTCTTCTTTAAAAAGAGAACTGAACTCCCTTTTTATTTAGAAAGTGTTTCAAAAACAGTCTAGAATAAAAAAAAGCTGCATCTTTTCAATATCAGTATCTGTGTGACCCACCTCAGTACAGAATCGTTACAAAAACACAACAGAAATCCTTCTGCAGTCCATTACACGTGTGCTGCAACGTTAATCTACAAAATACGGTTTTGTTGTCATTTGCTGTCGCGCTTGTTTCTCTCCTCTTTTTCCCTCTTTCCTCTCTCACTCCTCTGATCGCTGTTTGTCACCGAGAGCTTGTTGCTACTATCAGCTGCTCCGATTCAACAATGTTGAGTTGAAAAAACGTGCATGTAAATTCAAAACGGCTGAAATTCAACCGTGGTGTTGTTCTGTCGGTAGATGCAGTGACTTAATGTTAAACCAATTAAAAGTACACAATTCTACAATTCTACAATTTCATTTAGCAGACGCTTTTGTCCAAAGCGACGTACATCTGAGGGTTCGTACAACACAAGCGAGGATCTAGATAGGAGGGAACAACGCGAGTAAGAGCCAACAACAGCTTTCAGTCTGATCGGACACAGGTGCCAACAGGCCGTGCACAGAGGTGCCAACAGGCCGTGCACAGAGGTGCCAACAGGCCGTGCACAGAGGCAACGCACAGGGTGGATAGAAGCAGACGTTTTCTTTTCTTGTCATCATCATTAAAAATATCAACAACACCATCAATGTCATCATCATCATCATGATTATCCTAATCAACATCAGCAACATCCTCAATATCCTCGTTATCAACATCATCAATATCAATGTCAATGTCAATGTCTTTAGCTTTTTCTAAAAGGTGGAAAGGGACTCTGCGGATCAAATGGAGTTCAGTAACTCATTCCACCACCGGGGGACGACAGAGGAGAAGAGTCTAGTTAGCGACTTAGGGCCCTGTGTGATGGGAGTACCAGGTGCCTTTCATTGGCCGAGCGTAGTGGGCGGGAGGGATTGTAGACCTGGATGAGGGAGTTCAGGTAGGCGGGAGCCGTTTTTGTTGCTGTTTTGTAAGCAGGCACCAGGGTTTTGAATTTGATGCGAGCTGCAGCTGGGAGCCAGTGGAGGGATATGAACAGCGGGGTGACGTGTGTTGTTTTGGGTCGGTTGAAGGCCAGTCGTGCTGCCGCGTTCTGGATCATCTGCAGAGGTTTAAATGTGCATGCAAGGAGGCCTGAGTAGGAGAGCTATGAGTAAGGAAAAATAACTAACTTACTAACTAAAGTCCGCTAGCCGCTAGGCTAATTCATGCAGTGTAAAATGCCATAGACATGCAGGAAGTGCCCGGAGTATTGTAGCGACAGGTACGGCCCACATTTCCCATCATGCCTGCCTAGTCCTGAGTGCTGGACTGAGTAGTTTAAGTTTGCTGTTTTATGTTCCAAAATGCAAATGTAATGTGAACTTGGTGGCTTATGTTGGTAATTGTGATTTTTGTGCTGGTTTATAGTTCAAACCATGAGTGAGATGGCTGTTACATTTCTTGAGTCCAGCTGTATTGTCTTTGGAACATACGTAAGCAGGGGGATAGTGTCGATCCTGCTCTTGATTTCGATGTTCGAGATCGGGAGTTAATTCCGATCGATTTCTGATTTAGAATGGAAATTGAGACACCCCTAATAGGCAGGCTGAGTTAGATAACTGCTTCACTGTGGAAAAGAACATCACACACTCAGCCGGCATCATTCTGCACAAGCCCAACCTGGAAGCTCCATTAGCAGCAGGCTGCACCAAGTGAAGTGGAAAACAGCCAATTATGTTAGGAGGAGACATTGAGCTCAGCCGCATAAAAACTCACAAACTAACATATTCATGAGCAGACATGAGGCCTTTCCCATTCCCGAGTTTGTACCTCCTCGATTCCTTTCCTCGACTCCTGTCCTGTCCAGAGGAGCCAAGGCAACAGCCGTTTAACAAATGAGACATCGTCACTCTCGGAGCCGTCGTGTTAAAGTGACGTCAATTAAATATGACATGTGGCACAGCTGCATCAGCTATTTAATGATCTCTGTCAGATGAGCAGAACAGTGTTCATGACAACTTATAGGCTATATTTACTATGAGTAATTCAATTCACAACGTGGCATAATTTGACAGGAATGAACGGATGTCAGACATTTTTTAACACACACACACATTACAGCCTTTATATATTTTAATGTGTGAAGCACTACAGATGTTTGTATGAAAAGTACTATACAAATAAAGAGTGACATTTTATACATATATATATATATATATACATATTATATATATATATGATTGAGTGATTTATATTATCCTACACACAACATACTCCTATCTTCAGCATTAGAATGTAAGAGAATGTTCTTATTGATATAATAATTGTCCGTCAGCAGCTGTTTGCAGCTGTAAACATCATGTCACGATTATAGCACTTGAATTGGATGTAGCCTACATTCAAGATAAAAATATCAGTAATATCAAGGTGAAATGTCATTAAGGAATGCGGTTAGAGCAGCGCCTTACGAGGCGCTACACAAACGGTGAAGGACAGAAGGTTTGATCGTCTTAAATAACTACAATTTAGGAATGAAAAAGGAACAGTTACATTTGTAGAGTCCTGCCATGGTTTGAGATTATTCCAGCTGTGTGTCACGCCTCTTTCACATTGCGCACGACGAAAAGACTTCCACAAAGGATACACCGGTGTATCCTCGCTTATAGCTCCTCTGGCAAGCCTCCTCGCTCAAGCGAGGAGCGAGGATCAAGGAGGCTTAAATTTGGGAAATGAGCTACGGCATATACAGGCATGCTCGTCTACAAAAACACAGGACACACGTTTGTATGTACATGCACACATACTCTTCACTCCATTGTAGCACTGCAGGATGTTGTTACACATAGTAATTTCCTTTGAAAGGCCTGAATTAACAGCCATTCACAGATACTTTGGTGTAAGTAGATTTGGGTAGTTATTATGCACCAAGCTGCCTTACATATAAATCCATTTACGACCGTGGAGCCAGAGCTGTTCTGGCTTTGGCTCTAGCTGTCAACAAAGGTTTTTTAATCAATTCCAGCCAAACCACTGGTTAACAGTTTGCCACAATTAAAAGAGGACCCGGGATTAAGGATAACTAAATTATGTTGCATTCAATGTGAATCTCTGATTGAAATGTGACCCTATACACAGAATGATGAGTTGTCTTGATGGACTTCTGATCATGAAGTGTATTGGTAACTCACTGCCAGAGCATCTCAGTCCTTCAAAATTTCCCAGAAAGCTTCACCACAGAATGAAATCTATCTGGGAGACGACCAGGCAAGTCATCAGCAGCACCCATGCAAACGTCCTGTGTCATGAAGTCAGTCAAGCGAGGTGAAGGATGAGTGCAACTGAGCAAAGAGCTTCTTCCCTTGTTTAATTCATGATCTCACATTACAAAGACACCGAGCTTGGGCATACGGTTTCTTTAAGATTCCACTACAGGTCTGGTGTGAGTCAGGAAAAAGGTAGTCATCTCCAGGTATTGATACGTTTGGGAATTGGACAAAAAGATTGTAGACGTGAGACACTGTGGAGTGAAACTATGCTGTACTCTGCAGTGCTGTGCTGTGCTGTGCTGTGATGTGCTGTGCTTTTCAGAAAGGATTTTTTTTGGTATCATTATGCCAATATTTTCACTTCTTGTGATTTTGCAGTGTTATTCTTTTTCAAAAGTAGCATTCTCTGTGAACCCTCAAAAACAGATTACATTTTGTACCTATTTCTTGATGAACAACAGTTTATCCACCTGCCCAGTATTTTCGTACAGCAACAACAGTGCAGGTTGCCAAATACGGCTGGTGAGCACAGGTTTAGGTCTCTGTCCAGGCAGAGTAGGGATTTCTGGCACAACTTCACCTACTTAAAAGGGCCATGGAGAAGGTCAGAAGTCTGAAAAACTCCAGCAGCTTGTAGTATGAAGACCTTTGTTGTCAGACCAACACATTTCTGAATCAACAAGCTGTTGGTTTAAATGTTCTGCTTACGTGCAAACGAAACAAACGACATACAGCGTGTTAATTAATGAGCTTTAGAGGTGTAATTTTGAACTTTGGAGAGAACCAGGCTGGCTGTTTCCCCCTACTTCCAGTCTTTATGCTAAACTAGGCTAAACCTGTCCTGACTCAAGCTCAGTACTTAAGACACAGACGTGAGATTGATGTCAATCTTCTCATCTCACTCTCGGACGGAAAGCAAGTTAACTAAAATGAACATTGATTTTGAAATATGCTGACCACCGTGACCATTAACCAACCTATGTGCATGTGGTGTGAAAGACTTTGATAAAACTCATTAACCCGAAGGAGCATGTACCCAGACACAAGCAGAGCAATTCCATATACACAATAGCAGGCCAATGCAATAGGGAATTTACAGATCTATACATGGTGGCTGTGACGACCCCTCCACTCCACTTGGTGTCCCGTGTCTTTTTGCTGGTTCACTTTTGTTTTGCAGGAGAGAGGGTCGTCAGGCTGATGAGCCACACCTGGGCTTGGTGTGGTTGGGATAAAAGCTCTCTACCTTTCAACAGATGTGGCTCTCTTCCTTGGCTGGCACACCTGTTTTGGTTTTGTTTGCAGCAGACATTTTCACACACCCACACATGCCTACATCACTGATTACTGACTTTCCACGTTTATTTAGTTATTGATTGTTAGTTTGTTAAATAAATGCCTGTTACTATTTTTAAACTCGTCTGGTCTCCCATTTTTGTTGCAACCTTTGAGCCGGGTTGTAACAAATGGGGGCTCGTCCTAACTTGTTTGACCCAGTTTAGATTGGTATTGTGCAGTTGGTTCTACAAGTTGTTAATGCTTGATTGGCAGAGACTGTGGTTTCATGAATGAGATCAGTTGTAGCCTAGTCAGCAGGTGCACCTCATTTTGTAAATTGAGTTGTGCATCTAGATTTTTGGGAGACATGGTCGAGTGTGGTAAGTAGGCTGTTCTGCTGTTTTTTTTGATGAATGTAAGCAGCTGAATTGGATAACAAGTTGCTGATTTGTTCTGGTGTGTTAGTATTGAGTTGTGCATGCTGGTGATTTTGTGGCACTGAGTTCTGTTGGTCCTGCAGCCAGTGTTAACACGGGTTGGCAGGTGTGAGCTATCAGCAGTGAGTGCAGGGTCCTCTAGTGAATAACTTTTGGCTTTTGTGGAGTTTCCCTGGGTAGGCATAGCAACGTGGTCCATTTGGGCTCGTTGATTTGTTTTTTTAGTTTGTTATTTTTGTGTGGTGTGCGGTCAGAGCAGTTGTCTCGGGGACACATTTAGAGCTGTCAGGTGGGTAACCAGCTTGCTGGGGGCCTAACCGAGGCTACTGGTTTCAGTGTTTAAAGAGCCTCCCGCTAATCTGCATGAAGACTAGGGTTCAGTGAGGTAGATTAGTTTGAGATAGGTAGATTAGTTTGAGATAGGTAGTTTAGGTAGGGGGAGACTTTCACATTAGTTTGGGAGACATTGTCTCTTTTGTGCACTATTTGACCTGGGCAACACTGTCTGTTGGCTTTGTTGGTGCCTTTAGACCAATAATGTGTGATGGCTGGGGTAGTTGGACCCAGTTATGAGAGTTCTGCACAGCCTGGAGGGTTTCTGGGTAGTTGGACCCAGTTACACTGAAGGTGCTCCATTCGTGAGAACCTGAATGATGGCTGTTGCAGGAGGTTATAGTGGTTCATGTGGTAGGCAAGTAAATGGTTACAGGAGGGATGTGGTGAATTGTCATTGGTTGTGCTGTGACGTGCGACTTAGTAGCTTGGCCTGTTAGCTGTGGGAACATAAGCACTGCAGCTCATGCCTTGGTTGGTGTGAGCTTTGTTGTAGTTTGGTTGCCTCTTTGTGCTGTGCGTCTTGGGACGACTTGTTTGGCTAGTGAGCCTTTGTTGTTGAGGAACCTTTTGATGCTACTTTTGGGTAGTGCTTATATCCGTTCTGTGTGTTTTGGTAGCTGGAGCTTATGGCAAGTCCAGTTCTATATGTTTTGGTAGCTGGGATTTTGCACGTCACATTGTCCGATACCTGCACATTGTTTGACGATCTGTATGTTAACCACCTAGTCTTGCATTTCCATGTATAGACCAACCCTCCAAAGAACATCTTGTTTTCAAACCTGGTGATGTACCATTACTGTCTAATATCTCTATGCTGTAAATTCTTAAATGCTTCTCCAGGTGTTGGAGTTGCTGGGTTGCAGTGTGGTGATTGGTTGACTGTCTAAGTGACACACTACAGAACTGGTCAGTATGAAAGGTTTATTTTTTTTTAAATTATTAGGCTATGTAGTTTACTGTATTTTGTTAGAAGTGTTGTCCGTCAGCATTCCCGGTGGGAACACCGTTTTTATGGAGGGTGTGTGACGACCCCTCCACTCCATTTGGTGTCCCGTGTCTTTTTGCTGGTTCACTTTTGTTTTGCAGGAGAGGGGGTCGTCAGGCTGATGAGCCACACCTGGGCTTGGTGTGGTTGGGATAAAAGCTCTCTACCTTTCAACAGATGTGGCTCTCTTCCTTGGCTGGCACACCTGTTTTGGTTTTGTTTGCAGTAGACATTTTCACACACCCACACATGCCTACATCACTGATTACTGACTTTCCACGTTTATTTAGTTATTGATTGTTAGTTTGTTAAATAAATGCCTGTTACTATTTTTAAACTCGTCTGGTCTCCCATTTTTGTTGCAACCTTTGAGCCGGGTTGTAACAGTGGCGAAGACACAACTGCTAAATAAGCACATAGGTCAACATACAAGGGAAAGTCTTCAGGTCAAGGTTCTGTGATCTACCTCCATCTAGAGCACAAGGGACTCACTGGGGAGAGCAATGTACATAGATGAGATACCACTTATGGTAGAGCAGGAGCGTCATGAAGGCAAAATTATGTTAAAGGGGAACACCACCTAAATTAAGAATTCCAATATGTCAATAATCAATATTTGTGAACATGAGCTACTCTCTCTAAAAGCCAGAAACCAAAGTAGTAAGTCTCAAACTTGTGATGTCATGAAGTATAAAGTCTGGAGTTGTTCCATAGACGATGAATGGGAGACTGATTTTGTGGACCCACAGATTGTTTTCTTTTTGCTCCAAATGAGCTTAAGGGTGCTTTCACATCAGGGACCCCGGCCCCGACCCGAGTACACTTAACCCCAAAGTCCAGTTCGTTTGATTGGTGTGAACGCTCCGTACCGTACTCCAGTTGAAAAGGTGGTCTCAAGCACGGATCATGTGTACTCGGGTACGGTTCGCATCGGGTGTGCAAAGCCAACCGTGCCGAAACACGGAAGTGGACCGCTATTAAACACGAGTAACGTTAGCAGTCAGCGAGTAGTTTCAAAAGGGCAGGCTTTTTTCAACGCCGCCGGCCTCCACCGAAATCTGTATACATATAAAATTGTTTCATGTCTGTGTATGTGCGCAGCATTCGCCGATTTCATCCTCTGAACTACACGGCCATGGGTGATAAAGCAGGAAGGCAGGCGAAAGGTTCCTTAAAATATAAACAATAGTAGGCATTGGGGTTGGGCGATGTTTGTTACCTCCGCCAAGGCCGAAGGCCTAGGAAGGAGGTTATTTTTTCACAGCCGTTGGTTTGTTGGTTTGTCCGTTAGCAGGAATACTCCAAAAGTCCGCGATGGATCTGAATGAATTTTTTTGGAGGGGTGGAGTTTGGCACAATGAACAATCCATTAGATCTTGGTGGCGATCCAGGGGGGTTGCAGCGACGTACATGAAACCTGCCTTGGCGGAGGTCTGCTCTCTCCGAGTGCACTTCTAGTTATTTTATTTAGCTGGTTTAATGGTCTGCCTCCGAAGAACGAGAGCCGCTCAGCGGGCAGAAAGAGAGATAGCATAGAGTCGGCATATTTTCACATCAAACTCTGTGAAATAAGAGATTATTTCAACCAAACCAGAGTTGGTGGTTGTTGGGAAGACTAACGCCGACAGTTTTGGTGAGTTTTATTTAGTTTCTGTCAAGTTTGAATGAAGTGTTTTATGATGCTCCGCCACAATAACAGCTGATCTCAACATAAATAAATACACGTGGATGATGACACAAGTGTACTTGGGTATAGACTAACTTTACTAATGTGAAAGAGCGGAGAGGGGAGAGGGGGCAATCGTACTGTTACAGTTGTGTAACAGAAAATGTTCCCATATACTCAGAACATTCCCCTGGGTTCTCTCAGAATCATCTTTTTTCAGATTACCGGTCTCATGCACTACTGACAGGATATAGTGACCGTTTTATGATCATATTTGCTCCATTTCTACCCACTACTGCTTTAAGGGACATAAATTCACATAAAAACGATTATATCCACAATGCAAATTCATTTAGAGAACATAGAAGGGCACTCAGAGAGTGCAGACCTCCGCCAAGGCCATTTCCATAAGTGAAAAATAATGTGTGTATCCGCCCATGATTTGGAAATTGTATGGGTTCTTTCTTGCTCCATGCTACGCCCTTCCACCAAGTTTCATGAAAACTGGGCCAGTGGTTTTTCGTAATCGTGCAGAAAACCAGACAAAAAAAACCAACAAACCGAACAGAAAAGATAATAAAGTCGCAGGTGAAAGGAACCTGCCAACATGGCTGTATTTTAAAACACAATGCACAGGAAGCAGCATGAGTATAGATGCGACTGTGCTGACATCTCATTGCCAATAAATGCTCAGACTGATTTCACAAACTGCTCAGCCTCCTTAAAAAGATCCATCATCACTACAAAAGTCAGCTCTGGAACACCTTGGTAGCTGAATGGTTACCATGCATGCCATGTAACCGCAACGTGCCCGGTTCCATTCCAACCGTGTGACCTTTGTTGTGTGTCATACCCTTCTCTCTCTCTCCCTGTTTCCAGTCTGCCACTACAAGTCACGACTAGCTAGCGAGCCAGAAGGTTAAACAGTCAGATTGAGGGATGGTTACTAACTTTAGCTGGTACTAGACAACGATCTTGCAAAGCAAACTGCCTATCTTTCTCAAATGCAATTAAGTGTGTAGTCTATAACCTACTGCATTTCATTTTCACACGTTTGAAAAAGGGATTAATGCTCTACTAACTCCTTCAGCAACACACCGTTAAGCTGTAGCCAACATCTCCTCCTGCACTGATGCGCAGCAGAGTGCTGAGTATGTCTCTACCTGCTGTTGTGAACCGATTTAATCCTGAAACTTTTGGAAGAAACCAATACCATAGGGATAGAGGGAGGCGGATTTTTGGAGGTATGATCTAAGCCATAAATAGAAGAATGTGTTTTATTCATAATATAAAATGAGATATCATAAAAATAACAGTAATACAATAAAATATAGTCCATACAAAGATTTTTGTTTCAAATACATTCTGGAAACAAACGGCAGACAAGCTGTAGGATAAAAACTAGAAATGCAGTTAACCAGCGATAGAACATGAATACATTTATTGACTAGATGTGCTAGAAATCAGCGTGTAGTAATACAATTCTTCATATAGGCCTACTGTATAGCTGTATAACCATAGACTCTATATAAGAAGTGAACGTAGTCATCGTGACATCACCCATTGGTTTATGGACTGCCGTTTTGAAGCCTCGAGTTTGGCATTTTGACCTTCGCCATCTTGTTTTTTTGCAACCAGAAGTGACACAAGAGGGTGGAGCTAAGCACAACTGAACGCTGAATAAGACATTTTTCAGGCCACCAAAAAGGTTCGAATTAACTTTCATGAACTGAAAACACACTGTGAAAGGGTTAAAGTTGTAGGATGAAAACACAGACAACACCCAGACCGAACAACGCTGTGGTAACGACCTGTTTATTGCAAGTTAGCCCCGCCCTAAAGCATCCCCTGCTTCATGGTCTATTTGACTCTAAATGGGACCATAATTGACTAAATGAACATCATGCTGTATTGAAGACTTGAAACTAGCAATTGAGACCATGAACTCATGTTTACAATGTTTACTGAGGTAATAAATCAAGTGAGAAGTAGGCTCATTTTCTCATAGACTTCTATACAATCAGACTTCTTTTTGCAACCAGAGGAGTCGCCCCCTGCTGGCTGTTAGAGAGAATGCAAGTTTAAGACACTTCAGCATTGGCTTCACTTATCAGACTCGGAGGTTACCCACTGTGTGATAACACACAGTTCTGTCATGTTCCTTACTTGTTACAGTATAAAGAATAGCGGTCCAGTTGACCATCAGTCTCCATTGCTGAACCCTGAGTGAAAGTTGTATTTACAGTCAGGGGAAAAGATCCCCTTTCAGCTGAAATCTGTGATCCACCCAGCCTGATGTAGTGTTGTGATTTCAGCAGAGCTGAACACTCAATGCTGCACTCTGCGTTCTGACTGACCCCAAAATTTCATATTCAATTGAATATTAATGACAGCACCATACTTGGACTTGGCTTGGTGCCGAGAAAATATCCTCCCGGAGCAGCAGGGAGGAGAAGAGGGGGGTTTCTAGGGTTCAGACTCGGTGACAAATCGGATTAACAGTGCATTAGTTTGCTTTGCTCTGACTGCACGTGTCTTTTATCCCATGAATATTCTTCTGCCTTTAGGTAGAGAGGGGAAGAAGATGGATACGAGGATTGATGAGGAAAACCAAGTGAAGGGTGAGAAAGGCAAGCCCAATCAGAACTGGGAGGTAGACAGCTAGAAGGACACACAGACACACAACAAGAACTGGATCAAATAATAATATTAACACCGAAGCAGATAGAAACGCAAGCACTATTCACACAATCAACTAAAGAAGGAGATGTAGGTGATATGCATTTCCCTTTGCACTGCAAAAACTGTGGTAATTACAGATCTGTATTAATCACAGTCAAATACACCAGGCAAAATAGGAACAGCCAAAGGCCCGTGCAACAGGCCGTTTATAATGCCAATGCTCTAACTAGGAGAAACATTTGGACATTAGCTATAAGTTAGGCCTTTTATCTGTCCTACCGCCACCGACTAAACTCTCAAGCTACTTTTGTTTTAGATTTTTACTCATGTTAGCTAGCTAGTTGCAAAACATGAACACAGCCCACCAGGTCCGATAACCGTTTGCTCTAAATAAGCATCCTGTTACTGTGGGTGTGACAGGAACTGACGAGGAAACCAGTGGTGTAAGAAGCATAGAAATATCAAAATGTAAAACATTCTCCATTACAAGTAGAAGCATAAAAGTAGTAGTAGCAAAATGTCCTGACGGTATCATGCGTAAAAGCAGTCATTATGAAGAATGGGCCCTTCCAGAGCGTTATATTATTGTACATATACTGTATATTATTGTGTAACTTACTATTATATATACATTGATGTGTAAACAGCAATTTAAAGCTGAAGAAGGCAAGATTGGAGCAAATATGATTAAAAAAGTTGGGCAAAAATTCCATAATAACCTTTCAGCATATTATAATTCAAGTGTTCTGAGAGAAAACTAGACTTCTGCACCTCCTCATGGCTCTGTTTTCAGGCTTTAGAATATCTAGCTCCAGCTTGGCTCTGATAGGTTGTTTTCCTCCGGTCTGCGAAATCTTGCAGATGCCGTTACGAGCACCAAAAGAGCCGAACTGAATGTGCAACACATGTTTTACTGGTAGTAACGTCACTACCAGGCAGTGCCTGCGATGGTTAAAACAAGGGAAAATATAGATTTTTTTTGAAGACAGGACCATATACGCATAAACTAGTTTATAAGTTAATGACTATTCGAAAAATCAAAAATCACGACCCATCCCTGATTTTGCTTCATGTTGTTCGGCTATAATCAAAGGTTCAAGGTGTATTCAGTATTGCATTGTATTTATCAACAACTGTATCCATTACTCCATATCTGATGGTTATTTTGTCCTATGGGTGGCAGTTTAAACCTTTTTTATTCCTATCTGAACATACAACCGATATTTGGTCATAATTGTGGTTGTTACGTCATGATGATCCCACAACACTGTGCAATACACTGTAAAGTTTTCCGCCTTTGTCTTTACTACTATAACACAGGATACTTCTCACACATGTCCCTGAGGGAGATATATAGTATAGTAGCCTGATGACGCTGATAAAAGCACTGTGAATCTGTCTGAGAAGAGAGGCAGACGATAAGAAGAGAGGAGAACAGAGGGGATATGAAGGATGCATAGCCAACAGATGGACAGAGAGGGAGGGAGGGAGAGAGGGATGCTCGAAGAGGGGAAGCCACAGTGGAGACGACTGGAGGTGTCGCCATAGAAACAAAGGAGGCTCCACTGATCTCATTAGAGACAAACAGCCAGGAGACCAACACTGGCTCACAGAGATAATGCACTGTGTTTCTTTACATTCACAAATTCATATCTATACATGTACAGTACGGTCAGGGAGCAGATTAGGATTAATTAAATGAATGTTGTTCTTGTGCTATGAGTAATCATAATGTCTATAATTGTCTAATGACAACTTGTCATCTGTTCATACTTGGATAGTTATCGGGACTACTATTATGGTGTATCAGATTGCCAGTACAGGGTTCTTTACTGTCATGCCATGAAAACAAATCAGATTGGAACCAAACTAAAGAGAGAATAAGATTAAAAAAAATGAAGTACTAAATAAAAATGACATAGTGAATATAAACTGTTATTATTTAAAGGATAAGGCTAGTATTATTGTATGTATTTCTTTTTTACTGTCAACAAATCCCATGAAAAGACCAAAACCAACAATAAATTAATCTGTCTCTCAATACTTCCCTTCCCTATCTGTGTCTCTCCGTCCTAAGCCCATCGCTTCCTACTGAGGACGTAAATATTTAAAAACCAGTCACGCAGATATAGTCTCATTTCTAAAGATGGCCAGAAATCATAGTCATGAATCTGATGACTTTAGAATTGACTTAATCAAGAACAACCTACTATGACTCAATTTTGACTTTATAACACCTACATTTGGATTGAAACCTGTCTATTGTTACATTGTTTTCACATTGTCATTTGATGCATTGTTATTATAGCCACTTTAAGGACTTGCGAAGAGTGCCGAAAGATTTATTTAAAGGTCCCATATTATGCTCATTTTCAGGATCATACTTGTATTTTGTGTTTCTACTAGAACATATTTACATGCTGTAATGTTCAAAAAAAAACTTTTTTTCCTCATATGTATTATGTATATGTATCTACCCTCTGTCTGAAATGCTCTGTTTTAGGGCATTTCGACGGAATTGCGACGAAATTGCAACAGAATTGCGTTGCTAGGCAACAGCTTGGGTCCATGTGTACTTCCTGTCAGCTGATGACATTCACATACACTGAAACCAGGAATAAACTGGGACACATTTAGAATGTTTACGTTTAAATCTGTGTAAAGGGTCTAAATATAGTATATTTGTGACATCACAAATGTCCAGAAATCCTGACAGCTTGTTTCAAATGCAGAGTTTCTGAATACGGGCTGTTTGTATTTCCCTCTGGATTGAGCGTTTCGATACTTTCACAGTATTTATATAAGACTTAAGCCTGCTTTATAATAAAAAAACATGAAAATCTCACTTTTTTTATAATATGGGACCTTTAAATTTTTCAATGTACATTTCTAAGAACATGTCACCACCATAGACTGTATATATAGATGGATGACGCATCTTGAAGACAAAATACGGGCGCTGCCACATTGCACTTCATTCGTCTACACGTCGTTTGGAGCCAGAGTCTGCGCAGTAGTTATCAGGGGATGCCCACATGTCCGAGCCAATCACGAGCCAAGCATGGCCACAGCTTCTTAGCGTGAGCCACCTAGCTGCTAAGTTAGCACCACGGTAGCTGTCTGGCACAAACCATAATACTACATTTTGACCAAATTGATGCATCTTCTATTACACAGACAGACAGTGATTTGTGTTTCAGATACAAACATAGATGGCGTCTGGCATTAGCTAACTGCTAACTTACATTTACACTCCAGGATATGAGCCCACATGACGGTCCGACAGCGCTGGCTAACCTTAATGGTTAGAGATGCGCTCGCCGCTGGTTTCAGAGCACATTGGCGATGTGCTTGACAGGGCCTTAAGTTGGTGGAAATGTTACTAAGCTAGCTAGTGTCAGTGACTGTATGAACCATAGTCTGTATAAAACGATCTTATATACAGTAGTCTGTATATAAAGATCTTTGTATACCTACCTAAAATGATCGAAAGCATCTTTAGGAAAAGTGGATTTGACGTGCAAGTTTTCAAAAGTTTCAAAACGGAAGAAATTAATAAACATCAAAATCAGCTGTGCAGTGAAAGTTACATTATCTACATTTGGTAGCGAGGAGAAGCTAGCTGTTCCACACTGTAACGGTAAACTGTTAAATGCTGCAGACATCTCGAGACAAAACACACCTTTTCAGACAGTAAGATATTTAATACTTCAAGCCAATGATAAAACAATAAAAACAGAATCAACGCCAGATGCCATGTGCGCATGTTTTTTGTCCTTAAAACCTTTTTTTAAAGAACAAAAGTGTGACCTATTAGTATAATTGTTTTTTTATTCATTTTTAGATTAATTTCAATATTTATCAGCAAATCTGCACAGCAACACCACACAGCCAATCTTCTGTTTCTCTCTATGAATGAATATGACTGAATAATATTTCACTTAGTATTGATTTAATATGTCACATATAGCCTTGTTAAAACAGCCAGTGACTTGCTTTCTTATCTTGTGAGATAGCATGATGACATTGAGTTCCAATGGTTGGCTCTGTTATGTGGTATTGTGCCTTTATTGCTGCAGAGTGCTTGACATCATAACTGCTTCACTACTAGAATTAGCTTTTAAAAAATCACGAGGGCACTTGAACGTCTGCCCGCATGATTATTTGATTATTTAGCTTTGTTAAACTCACCTGCCCTGAGTGGAGGAGAGGCGAACTACTTTCAAAACGGCTCTGTGATCTCATCTTGTGATGGGAGTTTTTTTTCTACTAGTGTGTGTGCATGTGAGTGTGTGTTTGTTAACACACTTGGGAATATGCTGCTTGTAGTTAAAAACATTAACGGCCCTCTTACACCTGGCGCAAAACGGCGCACAGGTGTGGTCAGGTGCTTGAGGCAGCAGAAAGTGTCTGCGCCATTGACCAACAAAAACCTGGTTTACAGTCTGCCGCAGTATTTTCCTGCTATTTAAGGGGCTCATTATTCAGATGGTTAGATGCGTCTACATATGCAGGTTCACAACACGCGTACACTCTGCTTGTTACACACATAGGGACGCTCAGCAGCGCTCCTCCTCCTCAGTTAAAGCTGAAGTATATTAAATAGTTTGCAACAAATATGATTAAAAAAAAGTTATTTTTTTATAAAACGGTTGCTATATCCTGACAGTAGTACATGAAACAGGTAACCTGAAAAAAATCCTCTGTGTCCTCCGGTGCTCCTAGCGGCATCTGCAAGATTTCACGGACCAGAGGAAAAACAAGCAGTAAGAGCTGATCTGGGATTTGCTGTCCAGCTGCTGTCTATGAGAGCTGGCTGTCAATCACTCGCGAACTCCGACCAAACGGTCAAACTAGACAGCACTGATCAAATATGAATCAATATTCTGTTACTGTAATGACTATTTCTCTCCTCAAATGTTTTCAGAAGCATCTCTTAGTGTACTGTTTAGCTGTAAAATGAGAAAGTTTGTGACCCGGCAGCCATGTTGAGATCTATTAAGGGAATATCAAGCACCGCTCATATGACCGGAGCACAGCCAATAGGAACACTCGCTCTCTCTGAAATGACCTGTGATTGGTCAAAGTCTCCCATCACGGGCTAGATGTTCTAAAGCCTGAAAACAGAGCCATGAGGAGGAGCAGAAGTCTAGTTTTCTCTCAGAACACTTGAATTACGCTAATATGCTGAAAGGTCATTATGGAATTTTAGCCCAATGATGCCAAAAATATACTGCCTACTGCCACTTTAAATACAGAGTTGGCGCTAGAATAACGTTTTTATTTATGTTTACGAAAAAACTAAATTCAGGCGGCAGGTGATAATACAAAATATGATGGAATATAATGAAGTAAGGCTCTCAGGCATTCTGTGTTGCTCTACCTGCAGCGCACTCTCAGCACTCCTTCGGTTACATGCGTGACCGCAGTGACCAGAGAGATCACGGTGCACACGCGCCTCTGTGGCGTCTCCTCTCATCATCCCTCTGGGTGTGTGAGTGTAGACGGACGCTACTTCAGAGTTTGCGGGCCCTCTCCCCCTAAACGGCGGTGTTTTGTTATTGTCATCTAGTTGCTTAAAACACACAATTCAAATGATTATGAAAAAAATTATTGTATTTTTATTAAATATTTGCTTTGATTAAAATACATTTTGGCATTAGTCGTTTTAATGATGTATTATAAGCTGTTTAGAGCTAGTGATAGGAGATTAAATAGGTAATAATTCCCTCTAAAATAATAAATACAAATAAAAATAAATCTATTTCATATTGCTGTGAAAACATCTCTTTCAAACAACTGGATTTATTCAAGTTTCTTTCAAAAAGCGTAATCTTACAAGATTACATTTGAACACAGCATATAACATTATTATTTACCTTTATTTATACTACTATTACTGAATAGAGCTTGAACGCATCATAATGTAACTCAGTGCAACCTCCGTTAACATTAGCTGTTAGCTCGGTTATTTAGCCAAGCAGGACTGTGCTGCCCACTGGCTGCTAACAGCTAACGTTAACTAGCTCTCCATCTGCCGTTCACTATGAAGCAGGGATTGGCGACTAGAGAGCATTAATGCCGATCTCTCGATCGCATATTTTTATAGAATATTGGCCAATAACGATCAGCGGCTGATCAATCGGGGCACCCCGAGCTCACTCCTTAGTTACTTCCATCATCAGCTGTGAGAACATAATGTGTTTAATCCTTTTTTTAAAAATTGTCCAATCTGAGAAATGAGTTGCTAGATTTACGAGCCCGACGTGGCATTTTACTTGCCCCAGGCGAGCCTTATTGTTGAGCCTGGCAAAGATCACAGCAGAGAAGGTCTTGAAGGAAAAGGAATATTCTTCTAGTCTTTCTCTTTGGTGTGAATCTCTTTTTCTAGCAGCTAGAAGTCGGCACGTGTTTGTGCACCTCAGCTGCTTTAGCAAAGTTTTTAACTGCATCTGACAAGGACATTTATGCAAATGAGGTTGTGGCACAAATTAGCTCGCACACAGAGCCCTGTCCAAGCAGACCCCGCCCCTCCCCCCCCCCCCTCATTAGCAATTGCAAAAGCAAATTGCTTCTGTTGTAAGACTAAACTGCCAGGCATTGTTGCGCCCTAAAGCTGCTTTATAATTGGAGAGTTCATTCCTCTGATGTGAGATTGTTCGACAACAGAACAGCTCTCATGCTAGTCTGACATGTGAAGATGTGTCTTATGTAAGTGACAGCAGACAGTCTGAACTGGAGGAGCTGGCTTTGTGAAGATCAATTTATGCTTGGTTGCTCCACACTGAACAGACCGAAAAATATTTCACACTATTCCTCGCCCATATGAATCTCAACATGATGATCTCAACAAGTGCTGCCAGTGGTCACTGGTACTGAGTACAAATAATAATTCATCTAAATTATGAGATGAACTAAAACATTAGACATTTTAAGAGAAGCTTAACGGAGATGAAATGCTCAGGACAAACCACCTCTGTAAGCACCGCCTCAAAGAGCTAAAAGCATTGCTGTAGACTCATAGGCTGCATTCACACCATATCAGGCGGTGCAGTGAAAATACAGGTTATCCTATTCACTTTGAATGGGTGCAGTGTGTCTGGGCTGTGTGGGCGGCGGCCGCAGGGGGTGGCGAAAAAAAACACAGTGGTCTGAGGCGGAAAAGTAGAAACGGAATCAACTTTTGGAGAAACGCAACCCGACGTCACGCTGCAGTGGCCAATCACGTAACCGGCGATCGAGAGCTGTACAGTCCAGCCATCAGGCAACAAAAGATGTTAGTGGTCGCAGTTAATGGGCCATCAAAATGACTCTCCCACACGGCCACACAACACGCCTGATCGGATGTGAATGCAGCCTTAAGGTTTCTTACTTTCCACATCTGCATGTCTGCGAGGGTCCGCTATTGTCTGCGTGACGTAAATGTAGTCATGCGCCCATGTCCACGAGGGTCCTATGTGGACCTCCGCATGCAGCCCAAAATTGCTGACCACGTGGACTGTACGCATAGCAAGCGCGCCGACTGCGCATGCTCCTGTTTCATTCCACACTCCAGTCCAGTTGGTGGTGTGTGCGCCGCTAGCTGGTTTGCCAAGAAGAAAAAGAAGATAACACAATGGATGCTTGTTTTGAAGAGAGGTTGTGCGATGAGATCCGCCATTACCCACATTTATATCATTTATCTTTAAAGGAATACAAAAACAACCAAATTAACTACTGGCAAACAATGTTATGGTGCAGTACCGCTGGAACGAAGTGTGGATCGGGAAATGCCCATACACCGTTCGTAGCTATACCTACGAAAAAGTAATGCACTCACAATTTCACAAAATCAATTTGTATATAATCCATGTAATTGTGAACCAGGAAATATAAAGAGTGAAAAACGCCATGTAGGAAGGAGGTCAAGGTGGATGTTTGGGTCAAAAAACACCAGACTTTCGCTAGGAGAAACCAGAAGTAAACGTTGTTTTATTTTGAAAAGACTGGAGCGGAAATTGACACAAGCATCTAGTGTCGCTGGACATTCGTAGGAAAATACACGAAAAATGAGGAATAACTTTTTGTAAGAAATCATACGAACCGTTGTACGAGGATACGTTGGTCCGTGCAACTAGTCTGCAGCTATCTGCGGACGCGGAAAGTATGCCCGAGGCTTTAGGCCACGTTAAGCCATGAAAAAGCACAGCCCTCTCATTCATTTGAATGCACAGCGTTGGTGCCAAAGTCGAGAGCTCCGGCAAAACAACGCTGGCTCGGCCAGCAAGAAAGTTGAACCTGGATCAACTTTTCCGGAACACAATGCAACGTTATCCAGAAAGTCGCTGGAGTGGCCAATCACAACATGCAGGGGTACATTCCTGGTTTGTAACGTCAACAGCTTATTTCTTGTTTAACTTGTGCTCAGTAGAAGCTTTTACTATCTTGGTGACAAAATTTGCATAACCAAATATTATTCAATCCTCATCAAAAATATTTTATGTGATATCAGTCGATATATTGTTGGCAGAATTTCTCCATTATCGATATCAGCCTCAAAATTGCAGTATTGGTTGGGCACTTTGTCAAATTCCTATGTTAGCCACAAAGGTGAAAAATGATGGATGCCTATCAACATGCAGAGGGGAAAAAAAACAATTGTTTTTATCTGCTGCTTTGCAGTACCCACGTACATTTAGTTATAGATGGCTATCGAACCATGGAAGCACACAGGACTACAATATTTCTTCAGTCAAACGTGCCATACTGTATTTTGTGCTGGTGCCATACAATGAGACCGGGCCATCTCTGTGATGGGCAGTAAGTGCAAATCAATGCTTTGAGTTCAGTCAGAGCTTGGGGCCAAAGCCAGTATTCATGTAATGGACATCAGCTTAACATAATGACAGACCACGCTCAATAAACTACACTCATCACTGTCTGGCATCCAGACAAAAACATAACATGGCTGAATGGGGAAAATTCTAAAGAGAGCCTATTCAGGACTTGGAATTTGGGTGTGGCACTCAAATACAGCCAGAACACATGAGACGCATGGGTTCATTTGTTCCTTCTGTGTATTATATACACAGTCATTCAAGCTTTGCAGCCACAAGCTGATTCTTCCAGCATGCTCTCTGGCTGGCTTCCCCTGCTGATGAAAGTGTAAGCAAGGTAGCATGCAGGGATACATGGCTAGTAGCTGAGTGGAGACAGCAGTGCCTGGCTCCCCGCGGGGTCCCGGCCCTCCCTGACAACCAGCTCTCAGATCAATCAGCTCCCTGGGGGAGGTGATGGTGGTGTTGGAGTGGGGTGCTTGAGACACCTTCCAGGCCATAGATTGGCAGTCTCAGACACATTAGTCCGAAAAAGAAAACACATCAGCGCAGAGACTGTCTGCCTGTCTCGTTCTCCACCTCTCTTTCCCGGCGATGGGTGTGTGTGACGAGCTGAAGCAAGGTGAGGCCGGTTTCCTCCCTTTACAGTAACGAAGGAACATAGAGATGAAATTCCCCACATGTGCTCTGAGAAGGTTAGTTCAATCATCATTGGTTGTCTGTACCACATTAGTTAGAGTCACTGCACATCTAACAGTTTCAAATACGGTGACTTGTGAATCTCTGGCTTCATCATCCCATATACAAGATGTACACACAGCTAGCGCTAACACCAAAGTAGTGGTTCTCATTTTTGACAGGATGCTTGTCAGAGCAATGCTTGTTCGTTCAACCGGAAAAAGATTTTTGCCTATTAAGGCTGTTTAATTTAGTTCACTATACCAGACGAGGCCTTGAGGCTTCAAATATTACATATATCACAAGAAAAACTCAAAAACTAGACATTGGAAAATAGACATTATAATATATTTGTTAAAAGAAAATTGCGGTTTATAACAACACGCATCTTATTTTCATTTTTGTCCATCATAATCATCAAGTTTTTGCCTGAATCCATAATTCTTTGCCTAATGCGGGACACAAGCTACATGACAATCAAGCTCAGTTTGGGCCCGATTTCCCCCCCCCCTCCTGACAATTGTCAGCAAAACCCAGATTATTTGATGGTTCTAAAGATTATCTTTCCAGATGTTCCTGTGGTGTGAGGTATGTTAAGATGTGTATGTTTTTTACATCCCCGATCGGCTCGAAAGTCAGATTTCAAATCTTAAATATTAAACATGTTCAATATTTACAATCAGATATCCTATTGTGTGTGTGGGGAACCCTGAGGACGCAGCCGATGACGCAGTCATGTGGGAAAGAACGATAGCCAATCGAGAGTCAAGCTGATTGAAGAAGGAAGGACAACAATTGCCGTCATGGCGGCCGCGGCTAATGCATGGGCTAATGCACGGGCTAATGCTCGGGCTAATGCTCGGGCTAATGCATGGGCTAATGCACGGGCTAATGCTTGAGCTAATGCAAAACGCGAAGCATAAAGTAGGAGTAAGATGGACCTCAGAAATGGAGGACAAACTTGTTGATTTGTGGCAACAATACAAGTGTTTATTTAACGTGTCTCCATGACTTCTTCCCTTATTTTTATTTTTTCTTCGTGAATTTTCAGTACTGAGTCGTGCAAAAACTAACATCGCTAATTCTTCCTGCCTGTCGTCCACCATGTTTGGGAGATTTCCGTTTTTTTTTTTTAGTCGGGACTCTTGTTGTTCATGAATGAATCTGTTCGTGTGTGGTGGGCTGTTTTGGCCAAATCGTTGCTCTCCACACACTACAGGAACAAAACTGTTTTAACATAACATAACATGTCGTTATGTGTGGCGTTTCTCACATTTTCAAAATCTTTTAAGATTTGATATATCTTTTAGTGTGGGCCAGCCTTAACCCCCTTTGGATAAGTGTGCCTGTTTGGACTGCCTTCCTGGTTTTGACCCTTTGCCTGCTTTATGATTCTGTAAGCGGATGTATCTCCATTTTGTCATTAAAAGCCTGAACTGTATCAGTCTGCCTTGTTGTCTGCTTTTACGATAAGATAAGATAATTGGATTTCGTCTGAAAGGACTTCAACACTCCAGGTGTAAACTAACTACTTTTGAACACTTTAGAGTGGCAGTAGGCAGTATATTTTTGGCCTCATTGGGCAAAAATTCCATAATAACCTTTCAGCATATTGTAATTCAAGTGTTCTTAGAGATAACTAGACTTCTGCTCCTCCTCATGGCTCTGTTTTCAGGCTTTAGAGAATCTAGCCCGTGACAGGAGACTTAGACCAATCACAGGTCATTTCATTGAGAAAGCTTTCCTATTGGCTGTGCTCCGGTCATGTGACCGGAACTTGGCGTTCCTTCACCAGATTTCACAATGGCTGTCGCGTCTCCAAACTTTCTCATTTTACAGCTAAACCGTGCACTACAAGATGATTCTGAAAACATTTGAAGAGAGAAATAGGCATTAACGTAACATAATATTGATTAATATTTCATCAGCATTGCCTAGTTTGACCGTTTGGTCTGAGTTTGCGAGTGATTGACAGCCAGCTCTCATAGACGGCAGCTGGACAGCAGACTCCAGATCAGCTCTTACTGCTTGTTTTCATCCGGTCTGTGAAATCTTGCAGATGCCGTTAGGAGCACCGGAGGAGACCGGAGGACACCAGAGGACACCGGAGGACACAGAGGAACATGATTTTTTTCAGGTTACCTGTTTCATGTACTACTGTCACGATATAGCAACCGTTTTAAAAAGATAACTTTTTTAATCATATTTGCTCCAATCTCGCCTACTTCAGCTTTAATGGTTACTATCATAGAGTCTAGACCAAGACTCTCATCCTTTTCTGGACCACAATCACATGTTTAAGTCCAGAAGTTTGTATAACAGAACAGTTTTTATGAAGGCTGTGACTGAGGGTGGGGTTAAAGTTGTACTCACAAAGATGCTGAGTGTGGTCGGAGATGAAACAGCCTTGAAACTTTCGACAAGAGACACCAAGGAAACGCTGCTTTTCAGTCTGGTGTTAAGTTACTCTTTAAAGTTTGCAAAATACAGCCTTAGTTATTTATTAAGAATGTAACACTCAGCTAAACTCTGTGTGGGTGTGGTTTGATAAAATTTGATTGACGGTGGCAACAAAAGCAAGCAACCCACCCGCTGTCATAAGATTTTGACTTGATATGTAACAAATGCCACTCCTACAATTCTCCTGTACCCTGTTCCAGTTATCAAGCAACCCCCAGCTAGAGAAATTCAACATAACAAGAGCACCATACCTGCAGCTTTTCACTGAAATATGAGCTGCCATTACAATGAGCCTATAACAAATACCTTGATGTGGTGCTCACTGGGCAGCAGGACAAGCAGCGCAGAAAAAGGATTGAATAAACCGAGATTACTAAGGCTTTCTCCGCTCCACTGAGCCAGCTGATCAGGCTCTACTTGATCATCAGACTGCATAGTGATGGCAGGACAACATACAGTACTTTCTGCAAAGCATCAAACCCAAACGTTGGTCAAAAACCCTGACAAAATGATCATCTAGTGGAATTCAACCACACTACTTACAAGAACTACAAAATAAACATAAGGCTTTGTTATTTCTAACTAATGCCTGACTACTGTAAAGTATTCAATACAAAATCCCGTTTAGCAGACAATAGGGATGCACCGATACCGATACCAGTATCAGGTATCGGCACTGATACTGTGCTCATGTACTCGTACTCGCAAAACGGCTCCGATACAACGGTACCGATACCACTTTACGGTGGTGCGCCCGACCCCGCTGCGTTAGACTCCTTGGTCCGTGTTTCAGGACGGGTCGGGTGGGTTGCAGACATCGTCGCAGACTCCTGGCGCCTTTTACGTGGGCTGAGCCCCGATCTGGTGGCACAACACGGTTGGCGTGCACTGAGGACAGTCCGCCCCGGGAGCAGGGGGCCGTCCACGGCGGGGAGAGAGGGCGCAGTGAGCCCTTTATCCACGGTGCTTTGAGGTCCGGGCAGGGAGCACTGTAAAGCTGCGGCCGCAAGCCACCTCCGCCCCGAGCGTTTCCAAGCCGACCTAGAGCCGGTCGCAGCGCACCGCCTCGTATGCAGGACTCCCCAGCCTGCAGTATGTCGCTCACACCCTCCAGCTGGCTGCTAAGAGGGTCTTTTGGCACAGAAAAGTACTCGTATTGGTACTCGGTATCGGCGAGTACCCAAATGTAAGTACTTGTACTTGTACTCGGTCTGAAAAAAAGTGGTATCGGTGCATCCCTAGCAGACAAGTTGGCTTCTTAAATGTATTATATTGTGGACCCAGCCAAATTAGTCTACAACATTTACGGCTGGCAAAAAATGCAGCTGCACAGCTATTAACTGAATCCAAGAAGTATGAACATCTCCCTCCTATTTAGCTGCCCTCCATTGGCCCCCATTTACTTCTGGAAGTGATTTTAAAATGTTATTGTTCACTTATAAAGTCATTCCTGGTCTTACACTGTCTTACATTAGTGACCCTCTTGATACCACATAACTCAACTGCAGCTTTGCCGGCTGTAGCTTCATGAAAACATGAAAGACTGCTATATAAATATATATATCGTCATTAGGGCTGTCGGTCGATTAAAATATTTAATCGTGATGAATCGCAAATGAATTGCACATTTCGTATCTGTTCAAAATGTACAGAAAAAAAGTGTGAAAGTGTAAAGGGAGATTTGTCTTTAAGTATTTAATACTCGTATCAACATGGGAGTGGGCAGATATGAGGCTTTATGCAAATGTATGTACATATTTATTATTGGAAAACAATTAACACAAAACAATGACAGATATTGTCCAGAATCCCTCACATAAAAAATATGCTCAAATCATAACATGGCAAACTGCAGCCCAACAGGCAACAACAGCTGTCAGTGTGTCAGTGTGCTGACTTGACTATGACTTGCCCCCAAACTGCATGTGATTATCATAAAGTGGGCATGTCTGTAAAGGGGAGACTCGTGGGTACCCATAGAACCCGTTAACATTCACATATGTGGAGGTCAGAGGTCAAGGGACCCCTTTGAAAATGGCCATGCCTCGCCAGAATTTGGTGTAAGTTTGTAGAATTATTTAACCTCCTTCCTGACAAGCCAGTATGACATGGTTGGTATCAATGGATTCCTCAGGTTTTCTAGTTACCGCCAAGGCCGAAGGCCTAGGATGGCATGTCAGTTTTTCCTCGCCAAAATTTAGCACAAGTTTGGAGTGTTATTTAGCCTCCTTTGCAACAAGCTAGCATGACGTGGTTGGTACCGATGGATTCCTTTTCTAGTTTCATTTGATACCAGTATTCTTCACTCTAGCTTTAAAACTGAAAACGCTACAACCACAAATTGCAAGTTGTGTTAATGCGTTAAAGAAATTAGTGGCGTTAAAGCGAATTTGCATTAACGTGTTATTATGGCGTTAACTTTGTCAGTCCAAATGATCATATCATTATTAAATGTTTGTTAACATGGGGATTGAAGTATAGACTAGTAGCAAGTATTTCTTCCACTAGCATCATTTTCAACTTAAAACTTGTACTTTATTAGAATCGTCATATACATACAGGTACACACATGAAATGTGACCTCTGCATTTAACCCATCTGCATTAGTACTTGCCGACTTAATACTTTTTCTCATCAATCAAAGAAGTATTTGAGAGTTGTTATTTCTGTAAATGGAGTTAATGTCATCAATGGCTGTCGCCATGTTTGTGGCCATTTCTCTGTTGCTATTTTTCATGAATGTAGCTGGGTAGCTAGCCATATAGGAAGCTGACTCCCCCATTGTTAATCCCGTCTGCAATGCTCTGATTAGTAACTTTTTTTCTCCAACCAGGAAAAATCCTCGTCAGTGGGCACATCACCAGGCTTATCTAAATTGCTGAAGAAATCGAAAGGTCTGGAACAGGAGGTAGGAAAAGCTGAAAGCGTCTCAAAACTGAAATATCCAGCAAATTCCTGCACAACTGGCAACCCAATAATACAAATCTACTATATCTAAAGGTATTTCTTTAGCCATGAGTGATTTCTTTTGGATAGTCCTAAGTATCATGACTATGTGTCAAACACAGTGGATTTCCCATGATAATAGAAGAAATGATATAAGCATGGTCATCCAATTCCCTCATTATCCCTCATTTTGAGTTGCAGTGAAATATTTCTGTTGCTTTTCTGTTGATTGCACCACCACTCACAAACAAATAAAAACATCTGAAAGATTCTCTAATTATTCTCAAAGGAAGCCTCATTTTCACATTGTTAATGAACACAAACTATGGCTGGCCTTAAAGGGAAATGTCCTGATATGGTTTCTGTTTGCATTCGCATCTCTCCCCTCAGTTCCTGTTTATTGGTAGGTGGGGTTGAAGTTAGAGGCAAAGCTCCCATTTCCCAGCATAACCCTCCACTTCCTGAGATGAAGTCCATTTAAACAAATGGCTTGGAGAGTCACGTACAACATCTCTGCCAGTCAAGCACCTCAATCCCCACCGGGGCTCTTTACCGCTACTGAGCACACTAGAATTTCACTGCTGGGTTTTAGGAAGCTGGTACCATTATTCTAGGACTGAACATGCAATCAGCTGACATTTATTTTGATATTCAGTATCTTTAAAGATGGCGTTTTTTCATATGCCAAAATTCCAAAACAAAATGACAATTATTCGGCGATTCTCCTTCTGAAACCTCACAAAGAATAGAAATATTCAATGCTCCAGGCTAATCTAGCATGCAGTGTGGATCCTTACATATTTAATATAATTAATTGTTAACTAAGCTTACATCAAATGAATGTCAAATGCGGCGGGGGGTGGGGGGGTTGTAACCCAGGGTGAGGTTTAAAGGGGTACTCAACAGATTTACAGTCATGGTAAGTAGTACTACCTATTCTGTAAAAACAGCTGTATAATGTGCTCTGTGGCTTTGGAGCTTTGTCAAGATTTATCACGGAGCGAGGGAGGAGTTAGATGGTTTGAAACTGTGTACACAACAGATGTTAAACTGTGGGGTTTTTTTCCATTGTGTGATTTTAACCACAATTTTTACTGCTTTCCTGTGCTCTTTCAGGACATCTTGTATGTGGTGGTTTAGGATTTGAGCACTAGGACTTCTTCAGTGAATAGAGTGCTACAGGAATGAGTTCTGAAACCCGGAATGAGTTAGCATGTTAGCACTTCCCTCATCTGGAAGTCAATGGGTTTTTGAATGGTTAGATGCCTGAAAAATAAGATCTGTGGTTAATACAAGTTTAAGAGATTTCAATGTTTTGCTCTACGATATAAAATACGTCAGTAAATAATCCCACTTATGAATTTTGAAGCTTTTACGTGTCTTAAAAAAGGCGGTTGCTAACTAGTGGCTAAATGAGACTACTAAACGTCATCACGACGACTCGTCCGCCTTTACACTTTACAGCCTCGTTGTGTATACTCGCATTAATGCGACCGTGGTTCATTTATAGCCTAACGGAAGTTCTTTACTTTTGCCGATTGCATTTACGCTTCAAAAATCACAAACGTGGTGTTCATTTGTGGAGATTATGTTACGGAAAAACTCTACCACTCTATGGAGCTGGCTTGGGTGCTATCACATCACATGACTCAAGTGGCAAACTTCGTTCACATGATGAGAAGTGGTTGTATACGGGGGAGAGACTGTAACTCCCGTCTCTGTTAAAGGATGAGCTTTGGTGTTGGGTGTTAAATGTTGATCTTTCTCCACTAAAGCAAGAATTCTGGGCAACAAACTGATTTAACATCCAAAAATAAATAACAAAGCATCAGCTGTCTGTGAACGCCAGACCAAAACGGCTCACAGCATCGCCTGGCAAGGGGTCAAAGGTCATCAACCAGGAGTCAGCGGACACATTCATATCTGACAGCAGAGACCACGAGTGAGTTGTCTGACTGAAATAAGTTCACGTTTTGAGTGTCAGAGCTTGATTTTGGCAGGTAAGGGTTAATGCTTACAGTACACAATGTCAAACACTGTATTTATAGCAGAATGTATAATATGCCTCAGGTAAAGTATACTGTAGCAATACCGTGCACAGTGCTTATCAAAGAGGATAAAATGCACTCTCTAACTGGGCTAATTTATCCACAGTGGAACCTAATCAATTATTTATTTATTTGCTCCAGCCTTTCTCTTCAGAGACAGGCTGATTAGAGAAGAGCTCATTGTACAAACGCCACAGTCTGGATTGTCTCCAGAGATTTGTGGTGGGCTGTGTGCATTAGCCTGGGCCACAGAGCCATCATCACAAATGTCCAGTCTAGGTTCTGATAACCTGAAGCAGCGCTCTGGAGCCACAACACCTGATTTGCTGGCCGCTATCAGTATTCATTCAACTGACGATACAAGTTAAAATAATAAATAAACAAAATAGTTTCATTCACAGGCGATCTCAAAATGCAAAAAAGCAGCTGTGGACGGGAGAAAAATGTATTTTAGCCACCTAAAAAAATCGCTATCAGTTTAAGTGTACGCTATATTTAGAATATTTTCACAGCTTTACCTCGCCGTCGACCTGAAGCAGTTATATCACCATCTTCAAAGCCACCAGACTCCATTCACAAAAACGTTTTACCTCGCAGAACACAGGAGTTGCTGGTCTACCGCTGCATCGATCGGTTAGTACGTTTGCGTTATTGTGTGACTTTCAGATCCGAACTAACGTGGCGTTCACACAGCTCTCTGTATGGTGGGCGAATGAGGAAAAAGTACCAAGCATTAATAGATTTGAACAGGTCAAAGATAAGCACAGTTCATAGTATATTTGTGTAGGTATATAGAGCCTATATTGAATACCCTTTTCCTGCCTTTTAGTAAGAGATGTTGTGAATGAGGAAATAGAGTGATTTAATATGACATTTGTGTTTAGCTTCCGTGCCGGTGCTCCTGTCTGCTTCTCCAAACTGGGAACACGCTGACCAGCATCTAACTTACTGTATTAATACACTGACTATAAGGATGTATATACACTAGGGCTGGGACGATACACCTATCTCCCGATTCCATACTATCACAATACCTGGTTGCCAATTCGATATGTGTTATGATTTTTAAGTATTGCGAGTCAATATTACGATTTATTGCAATTTGTGTTAACTTTTTAATACTAGACCATGAGAAAAAGTTGAATCATACACTTTTAGGGACTTTTACTTTGGCAAATATCTAAATTAATACAGTATGAATGTTTGATTTTCAGCACGTATATAGCTAGCGATGTCCTGAAGTCAAATGTATCAGTGATTGTCAGACAGGATTTCTAAAAAAAATTTCCAGCAACCCAAAAATCAAAGAATAAAGACATTTCCCTCACAAATTAGTGGTATTTTCTTTTTAATTTATAAGGGACATATAACATGTTTTATAGTTACCATGTCTAGCTCTGCTTTTCCTGTAATGTGTGAAACCCAAAGTGTTTCCATACCATTGTGGATTTAACATGTGAGGGTGCAGATTGTATCGACGCAGACCTTCCGCTGTTTTCTACTTTCTCGTTCTAATAACACATCTATAGTTTCGTTGTTTTGGCCTTTGAAAAGGATATGACGTCACGTTACTCTGACTACAACAATAAAAGTGGTAACTTCCTTCTACCTCCGCATAGACCGTGATACATACAGGTGAATCGATTTTTTTCCCCACCCCTAATATATACTGCACATGTAGCAGCGCATCATGCAGAAACCTACGTCAGGTCACGTGGGAAAAAGTTTTTTAGAAGGGCTTGGGGAAAAAGCATTTTGACACTAAACATACATACTTTGACCAAAATGTGAATGTATGGATTTGAATACAGACCTTTCAATACTTCAAAATGAAACAAATAACCCCATTGTACCCCACTGTAGCACAAATTAAAACAAGAGAATGATACCCTGTGTCTCAATGAGATAACCTGTACAAATAAAGGGGGAAAAAAAGTTATTTTTGTGTGACTGTGTCAAGCAAACAAGCATAAATTACAGGAGCCAAGTATATCCTCATATTCAAGTCAGCGTGCCTTCAGCCTTTAAATTGGAAACAAACACGTCCTTCCTCCTCTGGGTTAAAATGCAGATCACGATCACACAAGGCGTACCACCACCTACTTCCCAGAGTGCAGGAGGTTTAAATAGAGCAGTGGAATATGGATTCAAACTAAATATGAGCACATCACACTCAATGTCTCCTTTAGTAAAATTCCAGATGTTTAAGTCATTTCTAGACCTTCAATTTTAAGAGAGGGAACAAAAGAGAAATTGATTTCAACTACAATATTCATCCCTCGTGTTTCACAGTGCTTTCATTAGGATCCAGCTATCCCGTGTTTTCTCTTTTGGTTTCCTGCCACTCCGTACGCATCTACAAAGCTGTGCTGTATCACACACTGTTACTACCATTGGCACTGTCAGTCTGTTTGCAAAACACAGAGAGCCAGCCAGCAGTCCCTAGTGTTGGTTCAGGGGGAGGTGTGGATGCTGCTGAGAGAGAGCCAGGATCCTATGTTGATCACAAGGTATTTGCACAGCAAATACACACACTGGCTCTTATCATAATCATATCAATATGCCTGTTGCTAAGGCTGTGCCACTCCACAGTACGTCTGAGTCTACAGTGATCAAAGAAAACAGACGGGGGGGCTTACAGGAGGACAAACACCTACTTTTCTCTATTTCTTTCAGCACAAAACATTTTTACCAGAAACTGCGACTTGGCTGGAATTACTTCCAACACTCACCAATATTTATCTAACCCGATGACTTAAACCACAAAACTATGACAGCATAGACAGTAGGCATGCACTGAGGGTGCAGCTAGAATAAAAGCCTTTACGTACCGGGAGCAATATGAAAAAACACAAAAAATGTAAAATACTCGCATGCGAATATTATACATAGGGCTTTTATTGTGAAAGGTAAGAAAGGAAGGAGTGGATCTGGTACGCGCTGCCTTTGTCAAGGTTGAAAGGAGTAATAAAGTTTGCAGTCTTGGTTAAGACTACAGAGCCTTCGTGTTGTTGTTTCATAAATATAGGTGCAACTCAAGGCAGTCTGGTTGATGCCTTTATTCGTGGTGCGAAAGCTCAGAGAATCAACCTCGTTCCAAAAACAATTACGCCACGTAATATATGCGTTCTGTGCGAAAGTTCATTCATGACAAAAACAACAGTTTGAAAAAACACATTGATGGAGGAATTACTCGGCCCGGTGTGTAAAGGCCTTAAGACATTTCTCTCAGGTGTAGAAAATGAAGGAAGGACAACAATTTAGAGACTGCTAGAAGAAATGCAAGCATAGCATTAAATACAGGGCCTTATTTATTTTTGCCAGAAAAGAAGAGTAAGGCTATTAGAACAGTAACAAAGCGCAGATGAAGATGATAAGAGATTGATTTGAACAGCGGCAGATCATGGGATTATTGTTCAACAAACTATATCCACAGTTGAAATGATTAAGGCATTCTGAAACTGCATACTACATAACAGCGATGTAGTTTCTGAAAATGGCTTATTACGAAAGCTTACATGTTTAGGCTACATAAGTTACGGGGCCCATCATTTTTTCCTTCATTTTACAAAATTCCCTGAGAGCGAGTGGAATGGGACCACAAGTGGGTGAAAACAAACATTTCACCTGAGTAAGTTTATACATTTTTGTAATAAAACCAGTGAAATGTGAATCTGTAACATGCTAAAACATACTGTAGTGTAACAGTAGCATGATAGCAGAGTAATATTAGTTATACAGCAGTGTCTGTCGAAAGTTTGCAACTGTATTTTAGGGCTGTCAAAGCTAACGCGATAACAATGCCGTAACGCAGTTTTAACACTAATTTCTTTAGCACGTTAACGCATCTTGTTATTTTTAGGTTGTAGCGGGCAGAAAACCTAAGGAATCCATTGGTACCAAATATGTCATACCAGCTTGGGTAAATAACGCGGCAAACTTACGCCATATTCAAAGGGGTCCTTTGACCTCTGACTTCAAGATATGTGAATGAAAATGGGTTCTATGGGTACCCATGAGTCTCCCCTTTACAGACATGCCCAATTTATGATAATCACATGCAGTTTGGGGCAAGTCATAGTCAAGTCAGCACAGTGAGACAAGCATAAAACAACGCAAGCATATTGGCCCACTCCCTTGTTGATAAGAGTATTGACAAATCTCCCTTTAAGGTACATTTTGAACAGATACAAATTGTGCGATTAATTTGAGATTATTCGTAATTAACTATGGATAATGCAATTAATTATGATTAAATATTTGAATCGATTGACAGCCCTAGTAAAAACACACAAGAAATTTGAAATTCTTAAAACAGAGCCACCTTATTCTTGTTGTGAGATGTTGTATAAGTTATTGAAAATGATATATTTCACTGGAAAATGTTACCCTTCAACCGAGCAGTGCTATCCTAGGCTGTGTGTGTGTGTGTGTGGCAGTGGGGAGGGTAGGCTGCACTGTAGGAACGAGCCACTGCAGAGATCCAACTGCAGCCGCTTTGATCCGGCCAGCTATAAAGAGGAGTGCTGAAGTGAATCTATTCCCTCTGCGTTCAGCTCAATACACTATTGATCTGGGTGGGAGCATGGAGAGGCAGATATATGCTCTTATTAGCAACTCCATACATCTTATTGGAACATGGTAGAGGTTGGGCCTGGCCTACGGGATCTGAACCCAGGCTCCTCTGTTCATGCAGCCCACCACATGATCTGATTAGCAGCTCATGAAAGATGGCTCAGGCCCTGCATGTCCCGAGAGCAAACACATGTACTATGTGCATGAGGATCAATTGATGGCATGTTCAAAATGGTAATGGTGGGCGCCTGGGTTAGCTCAGTTGGTAGAGCGGGCGTCCATGTATCAAGGCTTGGTCCTGACCGCGGCGGCCCGGGTTCGAATCCGGCCTGTGGCCCTTTCCGCATCCACTCTCTCTCTCCCCCCTTTCAAGACTCTATCCACTGTCCTGTCAATAAAAATGGAAAATGCCCCCAAAAAAATAACTTTAAAAAAAAAAAAAAAATGGTAATGGTGTTAGAAGGAGAGGGCCCCTTGAACTGCCTCACACAACAGTAATATATATTATTTAGATGTATAACGGTGTTAACACTAGATAGAAATGTATTTTTGTCAGGGTAGAATAGTCTTTTGTAGACCACAATCTAGATGGGTTTTTGCAGTTCAAATGATGATTCTGGTTTAGCACAACTTGGGCCTTGTTTTCTTAGTTTTGGTCATTGTGCTCACCAAGGTCTGATCAGAAACAAACAAGCCAACTCACTTTAAATCATATTGTCTGAACCAGTGATTCTCAAAGTGGGGTCCGGGGACCCCAAAGGGGTCCATGACACTCTGTCAGGGGGTCCGCGAAATAATTTGCTATGAAAATTGTGCTGTATCATTAAAATGTACATATCGACAGATGGGGGACCATTTGCGTCAATACTTGATTGTGACACATCAAGTCAATCTGTCATGAATCAGTCACTTCACTCAGGGTGCTAATGCTTAGCTTAGCTTATTAGCCAGCTAGCTAGCTGGTGAGCATGGAGAAATATTTGAGTCAGTCCATATTGTCAAGTGACGCTAAGCCCAAACTAGGTGAATTGAGAAAGTATGAGGACAGTTATATCGAGCAACGGGAGACCTAAATGCGTCAAGTGTCTTCAGGTGCTAGCGAACGAAGCCATGAAGCCAGCCAAGCTAAAGCAACATCTGATTATAAAGCATCCGGAATATCAGAGCAAAACAAAGTGGTATTAACATGATTCCAATTGAAATGTGTTTCTGTTTATCACTATCAAACAGGTCTGAAGTATTTAAGTTGAAAAGGTTTAGAATACAATTAGGTCCAATGGCATCTAAAAGTAAAAACGGCAGTAAGCATATGCTTAATCGTTTACGATTATGAGTGGGCCCCGGTAGTGAGTCACTGTAGCGTCCAGTCTGCCCTCAGTCCAACATGAGAGGACGAACAAGTAGAAGTGTCCTGAGGACTTGTCAATAATACATCCATGGTCCGTGTCCGTTTTATAGTTTGTTTATTGGATTAAATTCAAAGTGGCAGGAACAAGAAAACAAGTTGCTGCAGCTACTGACTGGGGGTCCGACCACTCTGTCCCCGGCAGGGTGGTGTCCTGACCGCGGAGGACGAGACGAAGCAGCGTGGTCAGTAGCACAGTAAACACAAATATGGCTAACGTGAAGATATTAAGATAGCAGTGTTATTTTGACCGCCACTCAGAGTTCCAGCAGTTTGGTCGAATTTTGCATATTCTTGCCCTGCTGTTAGTTAGTATTTGTCTTTACTTTTATTTATAACTGATGACTGTATAATCAGATTGTATAGACCCAGTAGAAGAGGTGAAATACTGCCCCCTAGCTCTTTGGAAAAGGTGGCTCGGCATTACACATTGCACGTTTAATTGTTTTTATATCAAAATCACAACTCGAATTGCAAATTTCAAATGTCAAAAGCAGCAATTTTAAATATAGTTTACAGTTTCTTAGCAAAGATTAAGCCGGTGATTGTTCATTTCACCGGCTATAATGACAACTATTTCCACTCAGCCGCAATTAATCAATAACAATTTAATGAGTTAGCGGGGAAAAAAAATGAAATTCTTGGCTGTTGTCTGGTTAATATGTGTTTTGTATGGCGGTGTCTGTGCCATTTACTCTTGGGAAAAGATGGTTTTGTCAAAGAAGAAACACCACTCACTATAATTATGATGCCTGGAAAAAGGAGTAGGCCGTGCCTTTTTGGTGTTCAAAAAAGACCAACAGAGTGGTAAGTCTTTTTTCACATGAACAATTGGAAGTTTCCTGTAGTTCAACACTAACACTGAGCCAGGTTCATTTGCATGTTTCTCTCTGGTCCAGCCTCTCCTATCTCCTCATCCCTCCCACTTCATCTCATTTATCCAATCACTGCGTGTGCTTGGACCTTCTACTGCACCTCTTCCCAATCAGAAACCACCCATTTCCTCATTCACTGTCTTGCTCTACTCCAACGCACCTGCAGCCACCACAACTCCACCAACCATCAGAGGGCAGTCAAGAGGCTCGGCCGCCCTCCGGCAGAGGATCTGTACCGGTCTCGGCCATGCTGTCCATGGAGTCTGCTCCAAAACTCTCTGAATAAATCATCTCACATTCGTGCAGTAGAGTCTAATCACGATGAATCTAGGTAACCTCGGATAGCAGTTGTGAAGTGTAAATGGCGGACAGCTGGTGATTAGTGAGTTGTTTGCATCCCCCAGTTAAACAATTAAGCACATGAAATCATCGTTTTAAGCCCGTCGCCTTAGAAGTCTGGATCACTACCTCCAGGATTCAGAGTCCTGTCAGTCTATGAAGCTTCAGAGTTGTCAACAGTATCAGCCATCCGTCTGCTATCAAAACCCGTCAGATATGACTTACCAGCAGTTGGTCATTATTACATAACTGGCCAACTATGCAGCTATAATCAACACATATAAAACCACTTTCATATCAGACCACAAATACATGCCTATCATTTCATTTATAGAAAATAATAATAATAATTGAAATTGTAATTGCAATTACCTGAGGTATTTGTTTAAAACCCTGTCTTGTGTCCCTGTTTCTTGCCCAATCTGGCTTCCTTTCATCAATGTTGCCATGTTCCCAGATCTCAGCAATTAACTTGATAAGTCCAATGTTATTATTGCTGATAGGAATGATTGCCCAGCTATGACAAGTTGTAATAAAACTGAATTACCATTAAGGACCCTAAAATACTGCAGTAGATGGCAGCTAATGACAACACTCCTTGCATTTCTGGACTATTTAGTTGTTTTTTTTCCCTTTGTTGCTCGTTGCTAATTGGCTGTTGTAGACGATGTCATGTCAGGTCAATGTGTCTGTAGCTGTGCTGCAGTGCAGTTTGTCAGCGGATGATATGCAAAACATCTGCAGTAAATATTGTTCTATAAACATCTGTCATAGAAAAGACAGACACCAGTTTGTCAAGCCCCAGTCGCCTCAGTAAACCAGAATAATAAGGAGCATGACTCTCACTATTTCTCCCTCGAAACTCTCGCTCTCCTCCTGTTATTATGCCATGACTGTCACTCTCTCCCCTTATGTGTATAAATAACAGCTGAAGGCCCAGCAGAGTTCACCTCCCTTTCTAGGGATTTATGAAAAGGCATTCTGGGAAACCCATGGAAACACTGACTGAAGTAGAAGCAACGCAGACTAAAATAAATTGAGTACATTGAACAAAATGCACTGAATACTACCAATTAATGATTGATGATGTAACACAAAAAAAACAAACAGAATTTGAGATAATACGACTATTTCCTATGGCAGGGTGACACATCCTGGAAGGCTCCCAAAGGAGCACTACAAAGTGGATAATGAGGGTCATGTGACCAACTGAGGTAGCTAAAAGCATCAGTGGGCTATAGTACTGTAAAAGGCAAAGTGGTCAGACCAAGCAGAATCCAGGCACAACAAGGATTTCTTTATTCCTATAGAATAGAATTAATTAAATAAGAAAAATTGTTGATAAAATACAGATATTGCCAGTTTAAAGCTCAATTGATCAACATTTTTTTTATATTAATAGTAGGGTTGTGTATTGGCAAGAATCTGGTGATCCGATACATATCATGATACAGGGTTAACGATGCAATATACTGCGATACTGTAAGCAAGGCGATTTATTGTGATTTCAAATCTTATTTTAGGAAAACTGTCATAGTATAAAGACACACCACCATATGTATAAAATCTGAGTAAAAAAGTCACTATGTGAAATGGCTACTATGGGGACTAACATCATTACACATGAATACAGTTGGACTCATCGGATCTACAACAGTCTCAGCTTTACAGTCATACCCAATTTATGCATTTAGACTATTTATGGATCCCAGTATGCAGAAATATCCAAACACATCATTTTTAGAATAGGTGAAAATAACACATTTGTACTGTATGTAAGAAAAAACTGCATGGTTTTTGCTCCAAACTGCATGGGATTATCATAAAGTGGGCATGTCTGTAAAGGGGAGACTCGTGGGTACCCATATTGAACCCATTTTCATTCACACAGCTTGAAAATTTAATGCAACTTTGGAGCGTTATTTAGCCTCCTTTGTGACATGCAACTATGACATGGTTGGTACCAATGGATTCCTTAGGGTTTTCTAGTTTCATATGATGCCAGAACATTAACTCTAGCTTTAAAATCCACAACAACCTCCGAAAAGACAGAATAGCGGCCGGGATTTTTCAGAGGTCAATTAAAAATCGATACAGCGTTTTGGAGAATCGATGCAGTATCACAAAACATAATATTGCGATACTCACGTGTATCAATATTTTCTTACACCCCTAATTAAAAAGGTCCAATATTTGGGAAAATACACTTATTTGTTCTGAGAGTGCACACTGTCACTGTCATTGAGCTTTTTTATCCACTTTTAACTTTAGCTCAGTGTTTTTGTAAATTGACAGTAAGGTTGAATCTCCATACCTACTATTAGCTGGCAGCACCAAACAGCATTCAGGTATTTTATATTAGCCTATATACAGTATCTCCCCTGGCTACTCAGCCTCCCTTCAAATGCACCAGTAGGTAAAAACATAAATATATGTAAATGTTGTCCTTTATGCTGTTGAGGGAAATAGACATGATATGTTGTTTTAACCATTTTCCTGAAAAATCTTTTAAGGTGCTAAATGCAAGATTTGGAGCATTTATATTGCCAGTCGGCTCACAGCTAACGGTGCTCACAGCTAACGGTGCTAACAGCTAACGGTGCTTACAGCATTAACAGTGAAAACAACGGCAACAGTGCTGACAGAGTTTTAATCTGGGGGGGGGGACCAGAGGGCGGGTGCTACGCTTCAGCGATGACGACGTTATCAACTGTAACCACCATATGAAAGCAGTGCAGAGCGGCAGCTGTGAGCTAGCAAGTGGCCGGCCCAGCTATGTCAACAAAGCACAGAGAAACTCAGATTACAACAAACACAGAGGGAGAACGACTTCATTCTCTGCTCAGGTAGACATCACACCTCTATCTCTTTACATAGACAATAGTTGTTTGATGCTATATTAATGCTCTATAGAGAACCTTTAAAGAACACTGAGTTGCACCCACAGCTAATGGTGACTGATGAGCTAACAGT